>NW_009193328.1:0-7267 GCF_000690835.1 Fulmarus glacialis
CATGCTCAGCATATAAAGCTGGGGAAAGATGAAGGAAGGCGGGGGACGTTCAGAGTGATGGCATTTGTCTTCCCATTACGCGTGATGGAGCCCTGCTTTCCTGGAGATGGCTCAACACCTGCCTGGCAATCGGAAGTAGTGAATGAGTTCCTTATTTTGGTTGTTTGCACATGCAGCTTTTGCTTTACCTATTAAACTGTCCTTATCTGAACCCACAAGTTTTCTCACTCTTACCCTTCTAATTCTCTTCCCCATTCCACCGGGGGAGAGCAAGCGGCTGTGTGGGTCTTAGCTGCTGGCCAGGGTTAACCCACAACACAGGTCAGATCTAGCCTAAGACACAGAGAATTTTTTCCACTATCTTCACAAAGGTAAAATTTTACCTGATGTGCCTCAGGATATCAAAAATATCTTCATGGGAGCCTCCATATGTAAGACTATCTCCTACTCCTTCCTCTGTGCTGATCAATATCACCTTCTCAATTGTGGGACCAGGTACACTGTCCTGCAGGATGTTTCTAGAGCAGGTATTCCACTGCATGAGACACGCCAGTTCAGAATGAATTATACCAGGTTTCTGTCCAAATGCCCAGATAATTTCTAAATTAAAATTTTGAAGGACTATTAACCCAGGACATAAAGCAGAGCCTTTGGGATTCAGGATAAAAATTAGGAAGGGAAATGTAAAGCATCAATTTTCTCACCATTTAACAGAAAAGCAGATATTAACCATCAGCATTTGCTAAAAATGAATGTAAACAGTTCATGTCTTTGCAAGCTCTGAATATCAGGCTGTGGCAGCAAACTATTAAGCTGGCTCACAGTCTGCATCCCTGAATAACTAAAATGCCAGAGTATGGAGAAGAGACAGCACCTGATGAAAATGGAAATAAAATTTTAAAAGACTGTAAGGATTGCAAAGGCTTGAGGTGAGCAATGAGGTGAGGGAGTAAACCAGCAATAACTCTAGCCTAATACACCCTAAAAAAAGTAATAAAAATAAAAAAGCCAGCAGAAAATGGAAGCCTCAAAGGTCCAGAAACTGCAGAGTAAAGACAACTGACATGCACACTTTTGTATCTCTAACACTATTGAAGGTGTTTAGACTTGGACATTGAAGACTATATTCTCAGCAAAACTGTCAAAATCTGTTTAAAAGGGATGATTTATCATAAACAATTACTATTAAGCTTAGCCTATTATACCCCACTTTCTCTCTGGACCAGAATTTTCCATTGTATTCAACAACAATGGAACAGCACATGCATTGGAATGATCTGCTGATTTTTCAAACTCCTGCTAAACTTTGGAGTTTAACCCACTTTAAGATATCCCGGCAGTTCAAGCCCTTTTTACAGCTGCTGTTCCAGGAAAAGAAATGTCATTTTTCTCACCATTGTTCTGACTTCTACAGTTCTCAGTTTCATTGAATAATTCAGTCACAGTATGCATTAATATAACTACCTGAGATATCTGTCTAGCATTCAACTTTTGCTTTTTTCCAGGAAGCATGTTTTGAATCCATCCTAAACAATTAATCAGAAGTTAACCAATGGATTTCTCACTGATAACCTCCCTTAAATTTCATTCCAGGCTTGACCTTCAAGTAGATTTGCATCTGATGCTAGATATTATCTCTATGCTAATAAGCTATAATAAACTACACCATCTTTGTCAGCCATAGATATAATCCCCAATGTTTTATGTATGAAACACTACAGACCAACAAGAGAAATTAAGATTAGTTATTATCATCACACAAAAATTATTACATAGTTTCTTCAACCGTAACTTAAAAGGACAATTTCTGCTTAAAAACAAAATCCTGTTTCCTCATTAGTAATGACATTTCAGGTTTATACAAACTAAAACCATGACTATTACCAAAAAGTATATTCCACTTGGCCTTAATCACTTGGGTCATGTGGAAGACATAAACCAGATTATGAAATAAAATGAGTTCAGTTTTCACTTAGATGAGAATGTATTTCCTACATCAGAAAAGTTTATTTTACATGCTGTATTAGCTGTTTAAGTAGACTCAGTGCATATACTGTAATGAATCCACATATAATACACGGAGGAATTAAAGGCTCAGAGTACTGGAATTAAAGGTTCCATTATTTTTCAGGTAATTTATTTTGCATCACTGTATTATAAGATTGAGGACAGATGCTTTGGCCCTTTGCCTCAACTCTGCAGACGGTTCACCTTATTTATGTGAGTACTTCCTATAAATCCAACAAGTCCTGAGGGTATAGTTAAACATGCACATAATATTGCCGGATCAGGGCCCTCATCTTGATTTGCTGTGCTCACTGGATGCAATTTTTTTCCTGTTGCTGCCAGACTCCTTGTTTGTTAATCATCTTTGCAGATGATTACTCCAGCTTTCCAAGTCCATCTCTGTGTGGGGCCACATATACACCTAGCAGGTAACTCCTACCTATTTCTGCCTCATTCCATAAGCTTGATGTTTCAATGCATCCAATACAGTACTCTACCTGGAACTCACCTTTCCTGAAACCCCCAAGCTATTTCCTCCTGACCTCACCTTGTCTGATTCCTCCTAGTCCTATGCAAAACATAGACAAAGATTTTAATCTGACAATATTTTATTTGAAAAGAGGGATTTTTATGACTACATTAATAAGGACTTCAGTGAAGTTTAGACACAGTGGTGTCCTTGTTTATCTTCTTACTTTACTAAGACTTTTCAAAGTCCTTTTAATGACCCTGAAAACTTATTACATTAGCTTGTTTGTGCACCTGGGGAGGCTGGGGAGTAGGAAATAAAAAAGAAGTAAAAGAGTTGTATGCTATTTCTGATCCAATTCCCTCATACATATAGCCCTTCCCTTCTTTTAGCTGGCATTTCCATGCTTGATAGGTTTTCTAGCCACTTCTGAGGACAATATTACTGCAAATAACAGAGAGATGCATTGTGTATATTCTGTCTGCACACTATAAGCATTTCATACATCATTTAATTGTTACAAAGACTCAACAAGGTCAATGTATTTTTCTTAAAGTTAAGAAACTGATTTTTTTTTTATCCTGGTTGACAGTAGGAAACTGTCACTGACTTCATTTTTGTTGTACTGCATTAGCATCAAAGTCACATACTTTTCACTTAGTAAATGAATAAGAAAGAAGTAAATTTGTTTTAACCTTGGCAATGTCTGTAGCATTTCTGGCTAGGTAAATCAGCCACTGTCTGCCATCCTTTGATGTAATATTAAACTGAGGCCATGAATATTTAGAGGCACTTAATTTTCCAAATACCTCTGCTCACAAACATAATGCGATAGTCTCTCTGTTGTGGCCCTAAACAGAATGATTTGCTCTTTTTAACTACGGAATTCCAACTAACTATGTGGTTGCCCATGGCTATATTTTGCCCAAGATTAATGCATTTCATCTATAAATTGTATTACTGCTGTTACATCAACTCTCAAATACTACACTTAAGATTTACTCAGATAAAATTAATAAGTCACTTGCAGGGAAATCACTAGTTACCAGAATCTACTATCCAAACTGATTTGTCTCTAGAAAAGTGTGCAGGTATTGAAAGTAAATAATGTTGGTCAACAGGGTTTATAAAGATGAACATTCCAACCATTCTTGTGCTTTTAGAGCACAAGATCAGAAAGAAATGAAATTCATAGAGTAGCCATGTGACATTCCTGGGTAAAGGGGAGCCATGCTGGAACACAAAGGGAACCTGATAATCTTTTTTTTCTTGCTTTTCCAACAACAGAGAAGAATATAGAAATAATCAGCTTATGACGTAGGTTTGTCCTGAAAAATATTGGCAACCAAAACCAGTTTTCTTTCTGTACCTTCTTTCCAAAACAGCTCTTTTTTTGGAGAAACTTTTAATTGACTAGTGATGGATAAAGAGGTGAATGTTTTAGACCACTAACATCCCCAGGAGCAAGTTAAGTTGTTCAGTTCTTTTTTCATGCACTGAAGTAATGGTCTGATATTCAGGAAAGAAGAAGAGTATGTACCTTTTCTAGACTGGGTACTACTTCTGAACATATTTTGAAACTTTCATAGAAAACTAAATCAGGATTTAAGAGACTATATGGAGTCAGACCCTGTTTAATATTCTAGACATTTTGATTTACATGTCTCTTCTTCCAGTCTTCAGGCAAAACTATTGTTTCATCTACCTATCTTAAAGCTGTATTCCCTGTGGTAAAACATTTAATCTTTTAAATTATTTTAAAATCTTTTTTCATGATTTAGCATGATTAGAAAATTGTAGATTCTATTAAACAGATTAAATGTATCTTGAAATTAGATTGGTATCAAATCCCTTAAAATCACAATGACATATCAAAATCTTCCCCAGACAGATATAGCTAGAGAACTTATAGCTGAGTTTACAGATGCTTTAAATATGGAAGTCTGCCTACAGTCTAGAGAACATAAGAGATACTGAATATGAAAAGCAGACATCACTTCTATTCAGAAACTAGATTTGGTAGGTACATAGTATGTATGAGCTGGAACACTTTAATAGTGAAAACAAAGGCATCAGCATTTTGACTGAAACAAAGCTGATAGATTGCAGAAGTAAACATCCCAGTGGCTTTTTTCATTATGCAACTCTAATATTCCATGAAGGAACAAATTAACTTTCTTAAGCTGTTCCTCCCCAGTGAATACTAAATACAAGGCTTAGGATTTATTGATTGCAACCATTCCACAGGGTAAGTATGCGTTGCAGTGTGCCCAGCAGTCTTAGTTTTTATTGATCCAGTCTGGAGGGCATATTGAAGCACACTGCAGGTTCCTCTTACGCTATGCACCCAACTTTCATTTTCTATTTGTATTTGGAACATGGCCTAAGCGCAGAAAGTACTAGCTTCACAGTCTAGACAGAGACAATATCAGCACTTTCTGAAAATAAACATAATTCTTTTATTTCCACTCAAATTTGCAAAGTTTTGCAAAGAACTCCCAAGCATATATACCAGAAGGAGAGCTCTGACAGCAACCAGCTTTGATCTTGTAGGAAAAGGTATATTGGAAGTATATGTTGAAGCTAAGCAAATTCAAAATAAAGTGTTTCTTTTTAGAAAGTCCCAGTGGTATTTATCCTTTGGAATGGCTTAGATGGAAAGTGACAATTTCTTTATCACCTGATAGCCTTTCCTCATGACTAAACATCTTTCCAAAAGATAAGCTATCTCACAAAGATAGCTTGAATTTGATGTTTACTGGGGGAGTTTCTATCAATTGTCTGTGTAATGCCAGATTGAGGCAGGATTACTGCACAAGTCCCTTTGGCTCCAAGTTTACAATGGTGTGAAGAACGTCTCCAAGAACTGTGGACATTCAACAGTGATCATGGTAAAAATTTCAGTTTCTCTCATTTCCTCTTCTTTGCGTGACTCCTAACTCTGCAGAATGCAATGTGCTCCAAGAACTTTAAGAATGTACGAGCAGCTCTTAAATATTTTGCTGATTCAGAGCCTGAAAGAACCATTAACTGAGAAAAAAATTGTCCTATTCCACATCATACTTAACAAAGCAAGGTGTTGTGGTCATTGCTGAAGGCGTATGTGGCACATTCAAAACTCTTCTCTGTTACTTACGTATTTTGAACGTGCACATGGAGAGAAGCCAATTCTTTAGAAAATATCTACACCACAAACTTTTCCTCACTACTTTCCATTTACTGTATTTCATTTTATTAATGTGATAGTTACCATCATAGTTCAAACACATCTTGTGGGTGCTTGACAGATTAACACAATGTTATTGTTACTCAGATTATAGATATCACAATCCTACATGTTGACGGACTAGACAGGCAGCCTATATGACTAATTTTAAGTAGATGCCTAACTTTAATATGTGGGAAAGCCAATGAATCTAACCCCTACCATTTAAAATATTATTGTTTAATCTCTATAGCCAGTGTGAATAAACAAGAATTACTGGGAATCTTTGATTTTTTTTTCTGCAGATGCATACTGAGGACCCGCATTTGCCATTTATTGTGTGCTGAAACTGTTTATGCCTCTTCTGTATTTAAGGAGCTGGCATTTGGAAAATATATTTTCCTCCTGTATATTTTTCTACCATTTTAACTAGCTGTGATATGCAAAATATCTTAAATATAAATCATTTAAATCTTTATAGAATCTAATAGGAAAGAAAAAGGCTAATTCAAGACAGATTTAATGTAGTATTGCCTACTTATTACATTTAGAAAGGTTCAGGTGGGGTTTTTTTTAACACTTCAGGTTCTGAACTCATGAGATTATCTGAGCTCAGTTTTTATTTTTGATGCTCTTACTTGACAAAGAATTGCTTGCAAAAATTACTGTCCCAGCTCCCAGAAAACGACAACAAAAAAAAAACAAATAAGAAAATACTTTTTATTTTTAAAATATCAAAATTTAATTCACTCTCTAAATTTTGAAGTACTTGGCTCATAATTCTGATGTTTTTGTAGGCCATGTGTTATAAAGTGATTTCTGCAAGGCATAAATATGGTTATTGCAGGAGTCTTGGAAGTCTTGGTCTAGAGGTCACATGAATATAAAGGAGAAAGTCTTGAACAAGAAGGGAAACCAGTTTTAGAAAAAACTGTTAGCACTGAAGGAAAAGGAGTGTTCCTGATCTAGAAAGAGATACAGAGGGAAGTAAACAAAAAGAACCATACCAGTTACTGGATGGCACTAAATGAACTGAATAGCATATTGGGAGCCCTTACCCCTCCCCATAAAATCAGAATAGCTCATGTATGGTATAAAAAAGTCAACTGTATTAGCAGATATCTGATTTGATATCATTGATTTCTGTAATAATAGAGCCTTATCAGTTTCAAACATGTTTCTGATCTTTTCAAGTGTTTGTGGATTTTTTTCTTTTTCCATAAGGCCACTGTGTCTTTTATTCAACCTCTTTCCATAGTATTTATTGCCAGTGTCCTGATTTTGGCCGGGATAGAGTTAATTTTCTTCCTAGTAGCTAGTATAGTGCTGTGGTTTGGATTTAGTATGAGAATAATGTTGATAACACACTGACATTTTAGTTGTTGCTCAGTAGTGTTTACACAGTCAAGGACTTTTCAGCTTCCCATGCTCTGCCAGGTGCATGAGAAGCTGGGAGGGAGCATAGCCAGGACAGCTGACCCAAACTGGCCAACGGGGTATTCCATACCATATGACATCAGGCTCAGTATATAAGCTAGGGAGAGCCTGGGAGCAGGGATCGCTGCTCAGGGTCTGGCTGGGCATCG
>NW_009193329.1:0-24337 GCF_000690835.1 Fulmarus glacialis
ATCTGGGCCAGATGAAGAGCAAATTTTGCCACATTATAGTGTGTGTTTCAATTTGCACTGGCATAACTGAGATCAGAACCAGTCATGTGAGTATGGAAGTGAACACAACTCTGCTTCCCATTTAAAACAGCTTTCTCAAGTGGGATTAAGGGATTAGGTTTTGTGGTTGTCTTCCAGAAGCAATGTCACGGGGTGGTTTTACTGACCTGGTGTTTCACCGGTGCAAAATAAAGTCTGCTGGCAACATGAATGCAAAATCATTGAGACAGAGGCTCAGCTCAGCTGCAACAGAGTAACCCCAAAGTTACATGAGCTCTGACTCTCCTGCAGCAGTAAATTAAAATTAGATGGCGAACTTGTGAAATTCCCCTCTCTCTGTACTGTCCCTCTTCCAAGATTGCTGCTCCTCAGCAAAAGTGTCTGAAGCAGGGTATGAACCACCACAGTTTGCATGTCAATACTGTGACACACAATTTGAGTTTATTTTAATATACCAGGCTGATTAACCAATTTTTATTTCAGTTTCCATTGGGTAAAAAAATGCACTAATTCAGGAGCTGCTTCACAAACCATTTAGTCATCTTTCTGGTAAGTCAATAAAATGGGGGGGGTATGCAGACAATACTGACCTCAGCTATACAGTTTCAAGCAGCTGCCGTGTGTGGGTGAGAGCCATATCTCTGTTACACTCCATGGAGCCTGACCTCGGTGCAAGTGAGAATAATAAACACAGCAGAGACGTTTGAGCATCCTTCCATTTACCAGACTGACTTCTTCAAAAGCCGGTAGCAACAGGAGTTGCTGGTCAATTCATTTAGCATGAGCTGGAGTTCCTGAGGACATTTTTAATTTGGAAGATCCATCTACCGTCAGCTGGAAATTTCCTATTGCATGGACAGCAGCTTGATTAAATGTGGTCTAACATGGTGTTCTTTGGCCTGGAAAAGTCCTTCTGTCTCTTTTAATGTCACCATTTGTTGATGAGGATAATTGTACTTTTCTGTTTTGCTTTGGAGAGTTGTAGGTTAAAAATCATCAAAATCATAGTAGGAAGTTGATAAAGTCTCACCTGTATCTGAGATCAATAATACTCTCCAAGGAGCACTTCTGCCTCAAAGAATACTTCAAAAACCTTAGAGTAATGTCAGGGGTTTGGTCATAAAGGCTACCTCCACCAAGATTAATCATACTCAAATCATAGCAACCTTACACAGCTTTGTTCTTTGGTCCACACATGACAATTTGCTTAGTTTGCCAAAAAATTACCAATATTCTCATGAAATGAGACAAGTGACCTGAGAACCTTTCCTTGGAAGTCCAAAGGTGAGGAAACTCCACGTTACTATCAGAAACTCTGGTTCTCACAAAAAAAAACCCCACACAGGAATCTAGAAGGCCAGCTGTGGAGCCAAATGTCAGATAGCAAAGAGAGCTGGCTGCAATGTGGGAGGTCTCTCTGTTCCCCTCTTGTATGTCTAAACTCCTCAAACCTGAATGCCAAATCTGGTGACTACAGCTTTTTGAGTCCTGGTAATCAGCCAGCTATATTTCTTAGGAGTCACTGATACACCAGTTTTGAAGAGTCATTGTCAGCATGATCATGGGGAGAAACATACTGGACGACGCATAAAGAGTTCACTTATTCAGCACTGCATAGGACAGACCAGTTTCCTCTAAACATTGCAAGATCCCATATTAAGCTTGCTCCCTTCCCTGCTGTATGCACTGACATGGTAATAACACTAAGGTCAACATTACGTTGTGTGCGGACATGCTCTTGTGTTGGGTGTCATGTTCCTTGTGGCCAGCCGGAGGTGAAACTCCAGCTTTGCTATCTCCTCTGCTTTTAAATAAGCCACTGCAGCTACTTCTGGAACTATCTGTGTGTAGACACCTGGTCTGGGTCTCGTCTGCTGCCCAAACAGCTTTCTCTCTTGTCTGTAAGCAATAAATGGCAGCTGATGGGAGCAGCCCATCATCCAGATCCACTCCACAGGTCACCAACAGGACCACAGAGGCCTGAAAGACTTTGCCACCCTCCTGGCAAAACAACACAGTGGCTTCTTGTACAGAGATAAGGTTCACGATTCACATTCCCCATTCCTTGAGAGGAGACTGGTGGCTCCCTGTAGGCTACAGGTAAGAAAGCAAAATAAGGATGACTAATTCCCACACCCTATTCTAATAAAAACAAATAAATGAAGAGCCCTGGTGGTGTAATCTCATTTTCAGTGTTCCCAGGAGGAATTTGTGGCTCAGTTCAAGGACGCCTTGGTCATGTCACAGATGGAGAGAGCAGCAACGCAGAGCTGAAGGCACTAATATTTTTCCCTGTGCTGTCCCTCCACAAAGCCCAGGTTGAGATTGTTAATAGGCTGTGGCTTAGAGAGAAACTGTCTCCTTGGAGCTAAGTATGGCATATTTTTCAGTGATTCCTCCTGGATTTGATCTGAAGGCATATATGAATTAGTCTTAATGCTCCACTGTGACAACAGGGCATGCAATGACTGCCAGAGGATGGGAATTCTCTTTTTTTCTGGCATTGCTTTTGCTGCACTGGAAATATAAGTTAGCAGCACGTGATCTGAACCATCCTGACAATATATCACCAAGTCATGAACCACGGAGAGAGAGAGAGAGAGCGCGCGCAAGTTTCTGGGTCTTGTCCCTGTATTCAGAAAAAGTCATGTGTCAAGTGGACATGATAACTGTTCATGTCCCAGCTAATACTTTGAAGAACGTAAGAAAAGGGAGATTCAGATTGCTGCATTTCCACTGCAAAAGTACCTAATTATTATTGAAGAGGGAATTGAAATAAAAATCTAGCCACTTGGTAGTAATAAAAAATTCAGGCTTAACAAAGTTTTCATTTTCTTGCTGAAAAGTTAAGGTTTTTCCTTGAAGACCCACTAGCACAATCCCGCTTTTTTTTGAGATCTGTTGTATCAGTAAGTCTGTTTTAGGCCCTGGAGATGTCCTAGTGCAGTATTTAGGACTCTGTGACCTTGTAAGGCGGATTGGCCAATGGCATTTCTGTGCTGCTCCTTAGTAAGCCGTAGAAAGATGTGATTGTCCCTCTTTGGTAAATAAATATGATCTCATCCTCATACAGTGCCTGCCTCCTTACCCTTGGGGGTGACAGATTTGCAACCTGTGCCACTGAAAGTGAGACTCACTGAGGTGTTTCCACCTCATTCCCCACCACTGCGGGGTTTGCCTTTCACTTGTTTGCATCCCCAGATTGCATCTCCTCTCCTGCTCTACAGCTCTGCATGCCTGAGACAGCCGGTTGGCCCTGTTCACAAGCCACCCCAGCTGCACATGCCCAGGGGCTTGTGGGGACACCATGATGCTAAGTCATACCTGGAAGAAGGCTGGGCTCCCAAAATGAGCCTCATTGGAAGTTAGACTGCTGAACTGCACATCCCTGCAGAGAAGCTGCACAGAAGGGCAACGAAGCTGGCGAAGGGTCTGGAGCACAAGTCTTATGAGGAGCAGCGGAGGGAACTGGGGCTGTTTAGCGTGGAGAAGAGGAGGCTGAGGGGAGACCTCATCGCGCTCTACAACTATCTGAAAGGAGGTTGTAGCGAGGTGGGGGTTGGTCTCTTCTGCCAAGTAACAAGCGATAGGACGAGAGGAAATGGCCTCAAGTTGCGCCAGGGGAGGTTTAGATTGGACATTAGGAAAAATGTCTTTACTGTAAGAGTGGTCAGGCCTTGGAACAGGCTGCCCAGGGAAGTGGTGGAGTCACCATCCCTGGAAGTATTTAAAAGACGTGTAGATGAGGCGCTTAGGGACATGGTTTAGTGGGCATGGTGGTGTTGGGTTGACGGTTGGACTCGATGATCTTAGAGGTCTTTTCCAACCTTAATGATTCTATGATTCTATGCTTCTATGATTCCCTCCCCTCTTTTACAGCCTGGCAATCTCAGTGCTCTGCATGACCTGACATTCAAAGTTCAAGAGATCTGTGCCAAATGCACACAGTGATTTTTCACTCTTCTTGAGTGTTGTTATATTCCTGACTCTTCATATGTCTCACTACAGCAAAAAAGTGTTTAACTGTTTTGTATAGGCATGACCCTACACATTGGACAGGGCAGCTGTGAAGAACTGTGCGTTGAAGATGGTTTGTAATATGCTTTGAAGATTAAAAAAAAAAACAAAAAAAAATCCCACAAAAAAACCCAAACAACACCCTCCCCCCACAAAAAAAACACCAAACTTGTCTACTGCAAATGCTGAGAAAGTGCTGTGACATCACAGCTACCTGGCTCCATTTTCATGAAAGAAGGAATGACAATATGACAAGAAGCTTCCAAGAGTCTTTTGAGGAAAAAAAAAAAATAGCAGAAGTGATATTAAACACATATAAATCAGAGTTATAATTACTGCCTGGAAATCTGTCAGATAAATTTTATAGTGAAGCTTTATGAGACTTCTCCTTTAGGCAATGTTGAGACTATGATACTCTCTTTAAAACCATTCCCTAGGCTGCTCCATGGTTTTGCTTGTGACAGTCATATGGGGTTGATATAATTCTCGCTGTCTCTTAATTACCATCGTTCCATTATCCAACACACTGCACAGATCAGTTTCATTTGTTGTAGCATGTAGTATGTGACAGTTACTAGTAATTTAAAAAATTATGATAAGTCACCAAAAACATATTCTTCTTTGCAGAGTTATTACCCCCAACACTGGTGGAATAGAGGGGAAAAAAAACCACCTCCATGCAAAGAAGGATTTCACAACCACAGCAAACCCCCAAATTTTAGGCTCTTTAAGGACCACCCAATTAATCCACTTGGTGCTGCTCAGTAAATCTTTTTAATAACACAACATGATTAACTTATTCCCTGATTTTTCATCTCCAAAGATTTACGAAAAGTTACTCAGAGACACCTGTGTGGAAAAAAACATAACCTAATCCATCACGGTTTGATGTTTGCCCATAGGCAATTCTCTTCAGCTGAACTAATGGCACTGTGTCAGGTGAGAGTCGTATCTTCACACCACAGAACTATTTTGCCTTTGGGAACACAAGGATTTTTTTTTTTAAGATTATTCCTAGTTGCTACCTTTGTAGCAATGTATTTATGTAACAGGTGATACTCTGAAGATGAGAAGCAATTCCACTGGAAAACCACATTATGTTTAAGGAATCTCTCTCTGTTGTTGCAGTCGTGTTTTCTTCCAGATGGATAATACTTAGTATTTGGAGATAGGACCTTTCTTCCAATGACCTCCAGAGACATTGTAAGCTCTCACAAATTAAACTTCAGAGTGTTTCGTAATATATCAAGGAAACATGCAGAAACTGTGATCACATTTTTCTTTTGATCGCTAACTGGATGTCCTTCTGTTTCAGGATGCTGAATTCAAGATAAAGAGAAAACCACTGCAGAGGTATCCTGGGCTCTTCTCCAGATGTTTCTCCTAATTCTCCTCCACAGCTCTTTGTCTCTGGACTTTAATGGCATAGTCACCTTTTACCATCTGTCTTGGGTATGCATTAAACCATGATAGGCCAAGCTACCTCACTTGCAAGAGCATAGCTCTGTGTCTTTCTATAATCCCCAAGGGTCCAGAACAAATTGTGCCAGAATGGTAGAGTAGGCCAAGCAACTGCAGAGCAGCCCCTCATTTGCATTTTTTCCCTTTGGCTCATTGGTTTTGGCCATTACTAAAGATCTAAAATGCTTACCTGAGTTGGACTTTACTGACAGCTGCATGTCTTTAGCCCTTTCATTTAGGTAATAGCTGATTCTTCTATCCACCAAAACATTTAATGGTTAAAGCTTTTTCTTTCCCAGCTTATTCGTTCATTTCAATTGTCTTACCCAACCTTTCTCAAGCACAGAATTTAAGAAAAAAGGAGAGAAAAGAAAGCATATATGAACAAGAAAAACCTTAGCATCAAAACTGGTTTAAATATTTTCAAGAAGAAAACAAAGTCATGACAAATAACGGGGGATGGACGGGTGGTGTCAGGCTGCTCGTGGCCTCCGTGAGGAGCACAGACTAACGCAAATGCCCAGCTGTATATGGGTGAGAAACGGTTGTGGTTTTTTGCTTACTGGACTAAATGTCCAGCAAAACAGCACCTAAATAAATGCTGGAAATTCAGCAGCACTCAAATACAGAATTGGAAACAGCTAATGGCAAAGCTACAGCTTAAAAAAAGAAAAAAAGCTGTCTGCAACTATGGTTACAGTTTAATTGCAAGCATATACATGCACGCGTTTTCACACCTGGATTGTTTCCCCACCCTTTCTGGGGACTAGCCCTAAACATCTCACTGACGCACATACAAGAAGAAAACAAGTTGGTTTGCAATCTGTCCTAACGGAGAAAGTCTCTAGGCAAAGCACTGAGATCTGGCAGGCCTACAAGAAGAAAATACACAAGCAGGGATTAGCCACATTGGTTTTGGCCTCCACAACTTACTCCCTTTTATTGAAAGAAATGGCTAAATCATTAAAACTGGTGAGGTAGGAGTGGAAAAATAAAATGGATCTGTTTGGGTCTAACACTAAACAAGAACCAGAAAGGGTATATGAAGAATGAAGAGAGGCTGTTTGATGGTTTTGGTGGTTTAACCAAAACTTAAATTGCTTTTTTTTTTCTTTTTTTTTTTTTACTTTTTTTCTTGTTATATAAACTTCAGAACTTTATGTTGGGTTTATTAGAGGTTGTTTCCCCCAATCTTATCCTGTAGTTCTACTCATCTTGGCAAAAGAGCAACTGTACCTGGGTTTCATTAAACCCCAGTGGAAAGGATGTTGCAGTGAGACCTATATCCAAATTCTGCAGGAAAGAAAGCAAATCTGGTATTTTATACCCAGCAGAGACCTCTGGGAACATCTAGGCTGTCATTCAGGAAACTGCAGAACATCACCCTGTGCTTCCTACTGGCATCCAGTGGACTGAATGCCCTGACACTGACAGATCTGTTCTTCACCTCTCACACAGCCGTAACTTGTTCTTTATTCCCTGTCATCAACTATACAAGTGCCACTACTAGTTCCCACCGCATATCTACGTTGACTGTAATCTTTGATGTCAGCGAGACCAGTTCTCCAGACTGCAAACGTCAGCTCCGAGAGTGAGCTAGAAATTTTGGGGACTGCCCTGTATTCTGTAAAGGCGAGCTAGAGTGATAAGCAACAACCAGACTGCAGCATACCCAATCCTGAAGCCACTGGTGGGTTTGGTGCCAGACCTGTGACCCTCTCAAAGCACCTGTGGTTCAGAGGGAAATATTTAAAGCTCACTTCTTCTGCACAATAGATGCAGCTGCAGATGATATTACTGCTTTTCTACATTGCCCCTGCAATTGCCCAGAACAGTGTAAGAGAGCAAATTAACAAAACTGGAAGATGAGTGCTTTCGCTATGTAGCATTTTCTTAGTAATAGAGCACCCTCTTCCCACTATGGCAGCTCTCTGTGCGAGCTCTTTTCTGATCTTGAACAGCTGTTCCTCTGTCTGAAAAAACCCACAGGGAGGGGGGGAAGGAGTGGGAAGGAAAAAAATACTGTAAACTCAAAATGTTTTGAGAGCAGCTACCCTATTCTCCTAGGAACCAAATGTCAGTGGGCTGAATAGGTCTCCTAATGGGTATGAGCACATGCCAGTGATCACAGACAATCACACTAAATTTCCCTTAGCAATATCCAACAGACCAAACTGTGATCAGTGATAACTGAGCCCTTAGGGACTTACTTGTAGCCCATTCAAAAATGTATATGCCCTCAAGGGAAGGTTTGCTTTGTTTTCCTGAGGAAATTAAATAGACTCTTTATAGAATTAGCAAAAATCAGCAGGGGTTCAGATTTCCCATAGTCTTTCACGACTTGTGGTTTAATAGCAGACTTTAAGTTAATGTATATCAGATATATGCATTTTGATTTCCCCTTCGCTTACACTGAAAAAAAAGACATAGATTTTAATGAGTTATTCCTGATTTCCACTTTAAGTGAGAGAACAGGAAGGGTCACAGTGTCCAAATACCTTTCTGAAGAAGAATCTCAAAAATTTTATATTGGTTGTCTATGACAGATAGATAACTCATAGCACCAAGCATATACCGTTTTGCATTTTCAAAGCATTTACAGAAGCATTAGTACAGAGTCAGAGGTAATTATTCAAAAACTTTGAGTTTTTAGCCAACAAGGTGCTTTGTCTGCTTTGTGGCAAAGTTTTACAATTCTAAGGGAGGGGAAGACCCCTTTTCTCCATAAAAATTAAAAATTAAAAACAAGTACATACAGAGGCAACATTTAAAAAATTGTGTACAAAAAATTAAAGTCTTAAGAAACTGAGAATTCAGTTCGCTACTGTTAAACAGTTTTGGCAGAAATATCTCCACTGGCGCTGGATATCTGTTTCCAGAGTCCAGATGTAACCTGAGAGAAGTGAGCTTCCCAGTGTTTTGTTTCATACACTGTATTTTGGCAGATAGCAGAGACCAGGGAGATCTGAAGTTTTACCTCTTCTTCTTCCTTCTACCTATCACATCACATTAAAATATACGTACGTGGTTCTGGTAAAGCTCTTTCTATTGTAAAACTCTCTAGGAGGATTTGTTGTGCCTCTTGCACTTTGGACTCCCTTGGATTGATGCCTCCTGTTGCAAGTACCGTGGTTTTGCAGTTTGCAGCCCTGCTAGTGAGAACCAAAACCCTTCAGTTCAGTCGCCGCATGACTAGTGTCACTCTCGAGGAGATCAAGCCAAGATTTCTCAGCACACCAGCCTTTGACAGCTCCTTGCTTGGGGGACATGAGATCATCAATAATGACAGCCTTTACAGGAGGGAGTCTCAAACAATCGCTCTGCTTTGTAAGGCGTAAATGATGTACGTAGGTTGAAAGAAAAAAACAAGACATCAGACACATTTTCTTGCCTCGGTTTCCCCAAATACTCTCTTGCAAAACCTGTTGTTGCCCAAGGAAAACATCCATCTCCACCCCCCCTCTCTTGGGTCTCTTCCCATGGAGCCCTTAAAGGTTTGGTAGACTTTGCAATGGACAGATAAGAAATCCTCTTTTTTCCAACGCTTCACTAACCAATTCACATCCCTGGACAGACTGTTTATTTTGGGGGCTTTCTGAAAACGGAGGCATTTTTCTGAAAACTTGTGGAGTCAGGCACCCAAGAAAACTTGTCATTTAAGAGACTGCTGGTTTTATTCTCAAACAAGAGGTCACCTATGTCTCATGCACACCCCACTCGGGAGAACACCACCTCTCAAACATATGCAGAAAACGTCCCAGATTGTTACTAGTGATAATATTCCTGTCAGCTCTTTTCCTGCTTTCCACATCACTGGGACGATAATTTGCCCTTTTCCTTTCAGTAGCTCTCTTAGGAATACACACTGTGGAGCAAATCACGTTCACCTGTAATATAAAGGAGATGGGATGTAGCTAATAAAGAACAAGGCAATTCAAACTTTTTTCCTGAGCCCTCAGGAGGAATACCCAGGTGTGCTGAGGAAGATATGCTTGGAAAAAAAGAAAAGAGCCATTCTGCAGTCAATCTAAAAGCACTAGGCCTCCTTTCATGAATTGATTTACCCACTGGGTGACATATTGGCAATTTTCTGTTACCTACCCAGTGATATGACTAAGTAGATGAAGCTTAAAGGCAGGTCAGATAAAAAGACTTTAATCTAACAAAGGCAGCCTGAATTTCGCATGTCAAGGAAGATGATTTAACAGGGAATAGCAGCCTAAACGCGATACTGAATCAAGGTGGAGAATCCATAATTAATGTTACACTGCAGAAATATTTACTCAAAAAGAGAATGACAAAAAGGGCTAGATTCGCCTTTCCCATAAAAGGCCCCAATTCAGCAAAATACAGCACTGCGGTCTTTATGTTAAACATATGCTTCAATCTGGACCTGCATGAGAAGGAATGCCTTTGAATTCATCTCTTTACAACCAGTGCAAAAAGGGTGAAAATCAGTCATGACAAGTTTTATAAGACACAGGCTGAGTGCTGCTGTAATTTGATGAATACACAAGACCAGTTAGACTTGGCAGAAATGTTGTTCAGAGAATTAATTAAAATTGTTTTCTCTGAGGAAGGAAAAGTTTTGTTTTGGAAAAAGCAGTAATATCATATGCAAGTGACATGAGACTTGTTCAAGTGTTTTCAGGCCCAAGGGGTGAAATGCTTAAAGGAGCGGTTGGTCCTTGAATAATGTATTTATCTTGCAGTTACGCTTCACTGTTTTCCTACCAGGGTTAGTTGAATTTCCTGAACAGCAGCCCAAAATGTAACCTCAAGTTACTAAACAACACCGGGGGAAGAGGAAGGCCATATTCTGCTCCCCAAAGTGTTTTATTTGTCCTCTCCGTTCTGATGACTTCTCCCTTCTCCTTTAAAATTAAAAGTGTGCAGTTGCTGTATGCTTAGACCTTGCATACCGGGGGAAACAGTCACTATCTGCAGCCCCTCAGATGTGCAAGGACCGCTCAGCATTTTGCAGCAGGTACAGGATGAAGCCGCTAGTGGAGACTGAGCTGGATGGCTTTATCATGGCTTGTTGCTGGATGGCCACAAAAACATTTTTTGCCCTTTTTACTAAGAAGCCTTGAGTTTGCTCTTGTTAGGGACTCAGAAGTGTTTGGGTCTAAAAGGCTGTATAGCCTTTACTTCCCACCTCCTGCTACTCATCCTCTTAGGCTACACGTCTGTTGAGTCAGGGAGCATCTCCCACTCCTCATTGGCAGTACCCTCAGCGCAAGGCGACCTTCAGATTACCTCCCAATTAATAACCCTCTCGATTTGAAGCAATCTAGCCTGAAGAGACAGCAGTCTCTGAGGTCAAGTACTTTGACCTGAAAACCGGTGAGCACCCACACTGCAGCCAGAGGCCCACTGGAGGTTGCTCCTCAGCTGCTTATTGCCCTGAGACAAAAAAAAAAAAAAAAAAAAAAGAAGAAATTCTGCAGAAGGCCCTTGATTAATTATCCTCATTACTCAATATTTTAACCCACCTTGTCAGCCCTTCCCACTCTGCCTTGCAGGAGGAATAAAATTTCCAAACCACCTGGAGCTAACGGCAATGGGGAAACCACACACAGACCAAAGTGCTGACAAGAGCAAAAACCTGCTCCTCCATTCAGCACCTTCCAGAAATGCACACAAGCTCTGGCCAACCTCCACTACGTGGGTTAAAAAATATACAACAGATCCTTTGCATTTAGCTCCTGATTAAGGATTTCCTCTGCTCTTTTCACTGGTGGACTGTAAAGGCTCATCCCTGCCACCTGAACAGGGAGGATTTGTTCGTCGTTTTTTTCCCCCTGCTATTGCACAACTGGCTTCCAGCGCGATCAAGCGCATTTACATGCACTCTGCTGTAAGACTGTGAGTCACAGCTGGGACTTAGCTTGAAACAAATCTCTGGGCTCTGAGCAGAGGCATCTTGGATGCAGATCACGGGTGGGAATAAGAAAGATGTCATTTGTAGGGGGGAGGTAAAGGGGAAATCCTTCTCTTTTTTTTAGGTCTAGATACCTGAATTTCAAATGTGACAGGTACTGAGACTTAGGGACACGTAGTTTTGAGGCTAACAGCCCCACGTGGCTGCTCTGGGCTAATGTGTAAGTGCTTGAGCTGATATCCTGGGTGTTTTTGGTAAATCTCTCATAATTCTGATTAGTAGTTGCCCGTTGTTCCCACCCTCATCTTTCCTTCCTCAAAACTTTCCTACCATCAAAATCAGCCTGGGTTTGCCCTCCAACATGCTGCAGTGCTTGGGCAGTGGCTTCAAGAAGAGCTGAATGATCCTCACAGTGGGGTTGGGACCCTCCAAAAAAGACATGGGGCAGACAATGGGGTGTAAGAACTGGTGTATTTGCTCCAAGGTAAGCCATAGAGACACATCCTCAAGGGTTTCATAGGTAAAATTAGTCTTTACTCATTGTCTGTCTTTACAGCAAATCAAAAACTTACTTTTATATATATATACTTCTTATACCACAGAGCAAGTGTTAAAAGGTGTTGTGGAATCATAGGCTGAAGATCGTCTTTCTGCATTGTCCTTGACTACAGATAGGGGTCTTAGCCACAGATTTTGTGGACAACAGTTCTACCCTTAAAGATAAAAACTCACAAGGGAAAAGAAAAAAAATTGAGTCCAAGGCTCTTGGCCCACAGCTTAGTTTTGTTTTAATTGCCACAAAGTTTGCCCTAAACCATGGGGAAATTGAGGGTTTTGGTGCTATTCTAATGACATTAAACTTAAACTCTGTCTCACTGAGTAAGAATTTGATACAGCTGGTTGATTGCTGACTGTCCTTTCTTAGCTTATAGCCAAGAAAACAATCAAATACTTATGCTGCAACAAGCACGAGCAAACTTATCTCCTCCCTATATCCTGGGATGGGATAGATTTACATTCTCCTGTGTAAGTGTACCTTAATAAATAGAAGACTGAATCTTTTATAATAACCTTTTGGAAGGAAATTTTTTCTGTGACACTTCAGGTTTTGTGATTACCCTTATTTAAAAAAAAAACCAACAAACAAAAAACCTTCAAGATCTAAAATACTTTAGCTTTGCCTCCCAAAAAACAAAATAAAATAAAATAAAATAAAATAAAAATAAAATAAAATAAAATGTGTGACTGGATAAGCAGAAAGTGGGAGGGAGAGGAAGAGATTTGGCTTTGCAGCAAAGCTGCTTGCCTGAAGATGTAAGAACATTTTCCCAGTGAGCTCAGCATTCAAAGCCAGGCAGCCAGAACATGCTTCACAAGAGAGAACCTCCTGTGAACTCCTCACCTTTGTAAGGTAAGTCAATGTTCACAAGGAAATACCCCACCACACCGTTCCCTTTGATGTTGTCACTCTGCAGAAGGTAAGGGTGGTCTTTTTAAAGAATTCACAATAGAGAGAGAAGGGGAAGAGGAAGCCCTTTGAAGAGAGGAGAGATCCTCCTCTCATTTTGCTGCTGACTGCAAGCCACCCCTTTTCCTTTGTGCCTTGCACAAAAGAAGGTTTGAAAGCCCACTTCCCCCAGACAGACATTTTCTACGTGTACCATACCAAAGGGAGGTGGCTTTCCAACACGCAGAACACAGAAGGGGGGAAGGAACTGTATGGCTTCACACATCAACCATAAATCAAACCTCTTGAAAAACTTCTGTGTACAGTTTTAAGGCACATGGGACCTGGTGGGTCTTCCTGTGTCTTCAGGATAAGCAGCAAGAGAACACACACTGGTCCATATGCAAAGGTCTCAGGAAATCCTATGTCTTCCTATGTTCTTTTCTGAGTCAGGATGGAATTAATACTTCAGAACCTGGACAATGTCAGGAAGACCAAAGCTCAGCTGGAGCTAAAACCATCTAAGGGCATAAAAGGTAACAAGAAGTGATTCCATGAGCATGCAACTGGAAATTCAGAGGAAATGTGCATTCATTGATGTATATGGGAGACAGCCTAGTGGTATGGATGGTATGGAAAGGGATGAATTACTTACAAATTTTTGGCCTCAGTCTTGACAGGCTAGGCCTGGTCCCAGTCCTCTGACTCCCACCAGCATGGTTTGGGAAGGAGAGGGATAGTGAGAGAGCAAGAAATGAGGGAAAACTCAGATAAACTGAGGGTCAGATGGGATTCACCTGAAGGTGCTGCAAGAGCTGGCTGCTGTGATTGCAAGGTTGCTGTCTATCATGGCAATTAGGGACAGCAAATCCTTGATGATGGAAAATATTAATATTATGCCTATCTTTAAGAATGGGAAGACCAGGGAACTGTAAGTTGGTCAGTCTCACCTCAGGTCCTGGAAAGGTCTGGGAGCACATCCTCTTGGTGTCCACTTCCAATCCGCTGAAAGACAAGAAGCAGTCAGGATCAGTCTGCACAGATTTGTCTAGGGCAAATCATGTTTAACCAACTTGATTGCTTTCTATAATTAAATGACTGGCTGCAATGACAAGGGAACAACAGTAGATATAACATATCTTCAATACAATAAGGATTTTGTCACCCACAGCATTATTGTTAGGAAGTTGAAGAAGGAATAAACTGCTAGACAAGTTGAAAACGGGCCTGATACTGGGCTCAAATGGTTGTCATAAGTGTCTCGATGTCCATTTAGCAGCTGGTAATAAGCATATTACAACTAGCTGATAACCTGAATAGTAGAGCTTCAAGCCAGGCAGGTTTTTAGAAACTTAAAGATTGGGACAGCAGAGACTTCATGAAGTACAGCAAAGATAGTATAAATTTTTGCACCTGGGGTGCACCTGGAATAACCTCAATGACCAGTAAAGGCAGGAGACAGGCTGAAAAAAAGCCCAGCTTTAAAGTGGATACCAAACTAAATGTGAGACAACAGTGAAAATAACAAACTTTTTGCTAGGTTACATTAGGAGGAGTGTGACCAGCAGGTTAGGGAAATTACTGTCCCCCTCTATGCAGCAGTGCAGAGGCTGCACTTGAAATACTGTGTCCAGTTTTGGGTCCCACAGTTCAAGAAAGGTGTTGAAAATCTGAATAGGGCTCATCAGAGAGCTAGCAAGATTTTTAGGGGCTCATATCACATAACCTACAAGGAAAGGTTGAAGGACATACCTTCATCTAGTCTGACAAAAAGGAAGTTAAGAGATAATCTATCTGTTGATCAGCCTGCAAATATGTGATGGAGAGTTACAAGGAGCCAATCTCTTCTTGGTAGTGGCAGGTGCTAAAGCAGGGAGCCATGGCCACAGGTTGTGACTTCGAACGTCCAGGCTGGTCATCGGGAAGAGCTTCTTCTCTAGGAAGGCAGCTCCACGATAAACAAGGTCACCCAGAGAGGCTGTGAAATCTCCATCCTTGGGGGTTTTCAAGACTCATCTAGATAAATCCATGGTTGACCTGCTTTGATGTTGGAAATGGGCCTTCTTCAAGCTGAAGGTTGGACTGCAGACCTCCAGATGTCCCCTCCAACCAGGCCATAAAGCCCCATTCAGATCACTTTCTGTTGCTAGGCAAGAAAACTACGCAAACTCTACACAGACCAACTTGTTTAAACCCTTTGAAAATTCTCTCTGAGACAATTTTGGGTTTTACCACAGTCAAGATCATTTCTTGTATTTGCTTATCAGTCCAACCATTGACATTTGAAACCACATCCAACTGACTAGACGTGGCCTTTGTGGCTGGAGACTTGGCCAAGAGAGTAGGACATGAGCCTGCCAACAGCCTCATGTGTGGACGCCTTTTTTGCATTGCAAGCTTCGTGCTCACAACAGCTGAGATGTTCTGGGTGTCTAGACAGCACCTCCACTGTGCTTGTAGCATCCATGGTAGCTTGTCACAGCATGAGGAAGAGAAAGGGGGTGGGGGAAAGAAAGAGAGTTTATGCAGATGAAACTGCTTCCAAGTCAACACTGATTAATTTTGAAAACAGGCAGGTACTCGTGGGCGATTTGCAGCAGAAAGCCTGCTGAATGGTGTGTGCCTCCGCACGCAAGGGGAATAAGAAACGTTCAGGCCATCCTCCCAGTCCGTTCCCTAGATATATGAGCCAATGGGCAAGGCATCCATTATGCACCAAATGCATTGCCTGGCCCGTGTTTGCCATGCCGAAAATCCATCTATGGCGAGAAGAATGAGCACCTAAACATCCAGAAGCCAGATAATAACTGGTTTGGAGAAAAAGGCTAGTTAACAGGAGACGTCCTCACCTCCCACCTAGCATCCAGAGCAGACAGGGTTTATAGACCTCCAGAAATAATTGAAGGGAGAAGCTTTGACAAAGCATGAAGGTCCAAGTGGAAGAACAATAATGTGCTTTACCCCTGATTGCAGCTATGTTGATTAATGGGCATCAGGCAAATTAGGAGTTGTCTGTTTTATAACTGCCTTCTAAAAACATGCCTAGAGCAACGGATGGGTTCTTTTTCTTTTTTCTTTCACTTTTTTCTCTTTTTTTTCCTTTTTTCCTTTTTTTTTTTTTCTTTTTTTACTGCAACACATATCAAGCTACATCAATCTTTGTACTAGAGCAAATATGTAGATGGAAGATATCTCAGCTGTAATACTGCTTACTGTAAAATAAATACAGGAGGCAGATGTCAAGCCTGGTTCTCTCTTTTTCTTCCCCAAACATCGACAGCATCTTACTTTGCATCAGAAAATAAGTAAGCAACAGCATTAAGAGTTAGAAAAAGTTCTCTGTTTCTCCTTTCCTCTCTTTTTTTTCATGACGAGCTGTGATAATTTAATTTTTCATTAACAATCCTCCCCAAAAAACAATTGGATAATTAAACAGCTTTTGGTTCCAAACACTTGACCTTCAGAAAGGTAGCTGCGTCCCCTTTCATCAACACAAAAAATATGAAAGAAGAAAAAAATTTCTCTCCTACCGGTATTACATTATTTCGCACTTACAGTCATTGAAAAGGTTGTCTTCAGAGAATATAATATCAAGTTATGAGATATTTTTGGCACAAGGACAAAGTAAAATATTGCCAGACAAAGAAAACACTTACTTATAATTCAGTTAATGGCTGGCAAAGTTATACCCTTCTGCTACTAATTAATTTTCCATATTTCCAGCCAAACAAATGCAGAGGACTATATAATCACCCAGGATAGCAGTCTGCAAAGTGTTAAAACATCATTAAGTTAAATGCTAGTCTCACCCTGGCTGCTGCATTTGTCATCAGTGACGGAGGCTGAGTTTGGACTTGGGTAGAAGAAGGGGAAGGATTGCCAGAGACGGAAACTACAAGACGCAGTGCTGGTCTTTAGGATGTGCGTTTGTTTGTTGGAGTACAGCTGGGACCCAGCCAGCTCCAGAGGGACCAGAACGTGTCAGCAAGTAGGTGATGTGATTTACACGAGCGTGCAGTCACCTGCACGTGCTCTTATACAAAACACACACACACACATCTAGGAAGGGTCTCTCCAGTGGGAGAAGGGACATGACCATGCTGGAAGGAAACCATCTGCATCAGGTGATGGTTTGGTGTTATTTACTTGGCCTCCCCAGAACAACAGGAAGAATAAAGCGATAGATTTAAGGTCTTTTGGACCACATTGTGTTTCCTGGTCTTTTCCTAGTTCAGGCAGCAGTTGAGCCCTAAATGGAGGATTAACGCTCCAATAAAAGTCATTTTTCTGATAGCCTAGTCCAGATTCTGAGAGTACTTATAACCCTTTTACACAAGAGTCACTCCATTGTGGAAAATTACTGGTGATACAGTCCATTAGACATTTTGCATCAATTCTCTTGGAGAGGCTGATATTGCAGGGCTGGCACGGACCGCATGCACTACCAAAAAGCAAGGGGAGGTATGGCTGAGAATAGCTGATTTGCCTTAAGTCAACCCCAAAACATTTTCTATGAGGTTTTTGGTGAAATTAGAACTAAAAATTATCTCACTCTAAAGCAAAGAAAATATTTTGGGTCCTTTTCAATTATTTTTCCTAAAATCACAACGGCAGAAATTTCAAAACATATATTTTGGAACCAATTTTTGTTTTCAATTACCTTTTTTAAGTTTGGAGCGGGGGGGATAATTTTTGTGTTGGTTCATTTGCTTGTTTGTTTGGTTTCTGTTGACGTGCATCTCTGCCTCCTGCAGGAAAAACGGTTGCTTTTGGTATGCAAAAGCTTTTGCCTTCAGAAATAAAAATGTGGGTTGCAGAATTTAGTCAGAAAGACCTTCACCTTTGTGGACTTAGTAATACACAGAGCAAATTCTCCCCCCTCATCCCCGAGAAGTATTTTTACATTTCACATAGACAGATTAGCACTTTTTTAACTAAACAGTTAATGGACTTGAACACTAATAGGCATGGTTTGGTATGAACACTAGAACTTTGCAAAGGGGAATCTTTCTCTGTAGAGAAGGTTTCAATATGTTGATGTTAAATTTCTTTTCAATTTAGAATAAACCCTTCATTTTTACTTTATCCTGACAAAACAATTGATCCTGACTTCTTGGACAGCTAGACGGGCAGACATGGAAGCTCAGGGAAGAAGTGAGTAATGGTGTTCTGGCCTCTTTCTGTCTCCTTTCCCACCCAGCAGGAAACATCAAAACTTTTGACCAAAATGTTTTAACATTTTCAGGTTCCTGATTCCTTGCCGACAATGATCTTGATGTGCTGATGTGCTTCAGATGAACTGGTTCCCACCGGGCTAACAGCATCTTGCAAGTCTTTTTCCAGCAGAAATCTAATCATTAGAGATTAATTGTACTCTGCTTGGAGTTTGTCACACCTGAATCAAAACTGATCGATCTCAGCAAAATATTTGAATTACTATGAATCAGCTTTTTCAAATGGGAAAATAAACAAACATTCCACTGTGGAGTTTTCAGCCAGCTTTAGTGAAAACCAACCTTAAAATAGATTGTTTTGTCTTTCTACCTGGAAAATTTGGCAGATTTTAGTGGAATATGTGACAGATATTAGTTTATATTTCCAAAAGTAGTTGGTAATCTTGGTCTAGATAAAAACTTGGACTAGATGAAAACATTACAAAAACTGGCTGGAAACAGGAAAAGGACTAGGAAATAAAAAGCAGAACAAAATTTCTGAAAACCAGGAGTTACTTGTTAAGAGAGACATTTCTTCTGCGTGCAACCTTAACTCTGCTCTCTCCAAATGACAAGCCAGTCGATCAATAACACAAATTTAGCACTGATCTTTTGCGAGAGCTGCTGATCACCTGAAGACTGGTTCACATGAATACAGAGCCTGTGATCCTTAGAGCCACAGAAACTTTCAAGTAGTTATTTTTGGATGTTCAACTGCAGATACCCTGAAGGGACTTGATTTCCTGAGAAGGTGCTCAACATTTAAGAAAATTAGATGCCTTTGAGATGTTGAAGGTTTGGATTTACCCTTTCCACCCTGAACTGTAGCTTTCAAGATGCATGGAAATGTTTAAACCACCTAGTGTAAGACGGTGGGTAACTAGACATGACTGAAATGTTGGAAAGGATACCTAAAGCTGCATGAAACCTCTTTCCTTCTGACTCCAAACTCTTGACTGAAGAGTGTTAACCCTTAAGACCAGCTTCAGCAGCAATCTGGATCCCCACTGAGATAGTAGGTTTGTAGGTTTGCACAGTTAAGGCATGAGACCTCATGGCTGCTTGGCAGAGTTTTGCTTTGCTTTCTGAAGGGTTGACCAGAAGGTCAGCTGGACCAGGGGTGCAAGATTTCATCCTGTAAAACACCTGCCTAGCTGTGACTACTAGCATCTCTGGGTTTATTAAACAAAACCTTTCAACAATTCAGTTTATTCCAGTCCTGGACACTCACCATTCCTGCAAAGGAATGTCAGAAATGCTGCTCGGAGCAAACTGGCGCTTGTAACAATACAAGTATTCACCGGGGTATCACACAGCAACACAGCCCTGGCATGGGGATGATCATCTCTGCTCCGCTACTCGCCGAGTAAACCTATCCAGGCCATGCCGTATTGAAAACTCTGTCTCATTCCACATCTCTTACCAAGATTTATGACAATTAGCTGCCGAATCCATAATTAGCAAGTGGTAACAGATCAGCAGATATATCCAGTTCTGGTGACACCTCTGACAGATTGACGTCTACTCCCCAAATCCCTGCGAGGCTTCATGTTTTCCCTGTGACCACTCTCAAACAGAGTTTTGGCAGGGCTGTCTCAGCGGGGAGGAGAGGGAGGGCTGGGGAAGAACAAGTTGTCACAAGCATGACAGGACCCATGCATAACCATTTGGCTTTGCAATTAAAAACATGTTCTGTCTTCCTTTGCGTCACCGAGGAGAGCGTATAAGCAACAGTTGCTCTGCAAAGTGCCGTGAATTCAAACAAACCGGGAGGTTTGGGTTTCTGCATGTGGGTTTTTGTTTGCTCAGAGCAAGGGGGGTCTTTTTTCCCTTCCCGAAGAGGCATTTCAGGAACGTTTCTGGGAGGAGAGAGGAGGAGGAGGAGGGAGGAAGAGGAGTTGTAGTTGTATTTGTACAGGGCCTTCTGTTTAGATACTCTGCAGTGAACGCAGGTGTCAAGGTGAGAAGGAGGAGCCCCATCTAACCTAATCAAAATCAAAGAATTTATAATTCCTTGACTGCTGCTCCAAACAGGATCCAAAGTCTTCCTTCTGCATCAGCTTCACATATCCACCTTTGAGATGTGTCACCCCCAGTGTGTTATGGGGGTCTTTAATCTTTTGTAAACATTCAGTGGTATCTTCACCCTTTCTAGGCAAAGTCTCCCAGATTCCTGACTTTCCAAGCTCAACTCTTAATTTAAAGTTTCTATATACCTTTTATTTCAATACATCCCTTATTAACAGATGCTAACTCCATACGTGTTTCTCGTTTGCAGCCGTAGTTTTAACAAAGCACTTTCATTTTTCGAGCCCTGCTGGGTATAACATTTAAGACCATCAAAGCACTGTACTTATGCAGTGCACCACTAGGGAAGAAATGAGATATGAAGGGAGGGGTTAGATTAGGTCTTGTGTACAAGGTTATTTAGGGAGTGTGTGGCTGAGCCCATATCACCTGAATTTCAGTCTAGCTGGCTCTCATGACTGACAAGAACCACATTCAGATCATCTGCTGTGAATTTGCAACAGAAACAACGCAGCTGCTTATTGCATTGATTGTATTGGAAGCCTGATTTGCCCATAATTGTTCCAACTCAATATGCCATTCTTGTCTGGATGATAAAAATGAATGATGTGTAATCTGAATTCAGCCCTTTAATTACACTTTTTTTGTCTTGGTTTGGTTTGTTTTTCATTTACAAACATACCTGTTGCAGGATGACAGCTATATGCAGGCTGTTCCACAAAAGGCAACTGTACTTCAGAAATCTCTTGCAGTGGTAAAAAGGGCATGTTGGTGCTTCAAGCTGGTACCTGGTAAAATGCATCCGTGGCTGCAAAAAAAGCCTGAGAAAGGAATATAAAAGTTTGTTGATTTTTCAGTTGGAAGGGGTATGTTTTATGTTAACCTGGCTGCTGGAGGAAGAGATGTTGGGAAATTGCCAAACAATTATTTTTTTGGCAGAACCAATAGAGACAAAAGTCTCTGTCCAATAGTGGTCACAGTTCTGCTGCTTGCCAGGCTGCCTTGGGGGAGCTCAGTGGAGAATCCTAACTCATTTTTAGGTTAGCTCTTACCAGAACTGTCCCAGGATATTTTGCCTATGTAGATAAATAAATAGGACAGGTAGAAAAATACCACAAGAAAAAGAAGAAAAAAAAAAAAACAACACAAAAAGGGAAAGAAAAAGAAAAAGAAAAAGCCTACCCTTTCATCAAGTGGAAAATAGAATCTTTTTTCTATTTGTTTTTGTTTCATTTTCTGCTCTCTGGTGCTATTGTCAGCCACATAAGGCCTGGATAGTCTTTCATTTCGGCTGTGCCTCATGTCTTAGGTTAACAGGGCCAGGACTGATTAGTAGTCCCAATGCCAAATGACACAGGCTAGCTCTTTTACCCCTTTCTGCAGAAGATTTTTCTTGAAGAGTACGGTTTAAAACCAAGTCAGGCAACTAGGTGACAATTCAGCAGTGAGGACAATCGGCAAGCAGTGCTTGATCTGAGTGCGTGACCTTCATTTGTTTAGAGGCACAAAGGTAACCTATATGTCTGCCCCAAAAAAGCCTGCACATGCTTTTGGATCTTACCTTACGCCTCCAGGACGCTGTGAATATACGTGGCGATCACCGTCTTTACCCAACCCCAATGTGAGTCTAGGTGAAGATCCACAGAGGTATTTAGGGGTGCATTTGTTTTCCAAGGAAGCTGGTCTCTTCTTCTTAATGTTTTTGGACCCCGTGGCCCCATTGCACCTTCAGAACACTTTGAAAATTCCATGCATCGTTGCCACTGTTTCTGTAAGGAAAAAAAGGTGCCTAAATACCTTTGCAGATCTGGGACTCAAGAGCCCAACTTGAGCTGTTCCATTTTGACAACCTTGGCCTTGTTTTTGGTTAGAGAATAATCTGGAAAAAAGAAACTGGTAGAAATGTTTCATGGCTCTTTATAAATAACAAGGAAAAAATTTCACATTTCTGTAGCAGGAAGTCTCTATATTAAAACTGAGACAGCACATAATTCAGGAATAAGTTGTCCAGGAGACCTCTTCACAGTCTGTAGCTGCTTATGACATATTATTGTCTGTTGCAAGCTCTATGTTATCTAGTGATGGAGCTTTTCTCATCCATCTTCTTGCTTCTTTGCTTTTATAGATATTCATTACCATCATATTTAAACTTGAACAAAATAACCCCCCCAAAGTATGATTCTTCTATTTTGCAAAGAATTTTATTTTACAGAAACAACCACTGGTTTGTTAAAGCAGTTGTTTGCAAGATGACTAGATTAGATTAATTAGTTGATGTTTGTAAAGTACTTTGAAGATTAAGAACACTATATAAGTGTTAAGTATTATTGTTATTATAATAGATAGAGAAGGTAGATAGCTAGATAGGTAAAGAGATACAGCAGTCAGATAACAATAATTATAATACTTAGCATTTCTATAGGGCTTTACATCTTTTGAGTGTTTTACAAACATTAACTAATTAATAGAGTTAAACAGACAGATAGTAGATAAAATAGTAGGTAGATTGATAGATAGGAAGAAATTTTGCCTTTGGATATATGAATAGTAAAGTCAATAGAAGTTGCATCCCATTGATGAGGGCAAAATTTGGTCCATAGACAAATTTAAAGGCAAATTAGCTAGTTTTTCAAGTGTTGGCTTGGGGTTTTTCCACAGACAATTTGTCTTCCCAATAAGTAGATTCACTGTGGGAACAGAAAGTATACTGGAATGTTGAAATGAATGTATCAAACGTGTCAAACTTTACAGTGACATATTATGGAATCAAAGCACATTGTTAAGATTAGTCACTTCAGAGTGTCAGTGACTCAGCTTTGCAACGTCTGAAATGATACATCATGTCTTTGGGAAGCACCTTCAAGTTGCTGGATGAAACAGCATTCATTATCAGTGTGCTCGTGAACATCCTGATTCTTCACGTCTTTATGAAAATGCAGGAGTATGATCTACTGACTGAGAAAAAAATAGGGATTGGAGCCAGACGTACGTATATTTTATTTTCATTAAATAGATATGATATGAATTAAAATGGAGAAGAGGAATTATATAAAGATGCAGAGAATGGACAAGACACTTTTTTCCTTTAAATTTGTCTCTTCTTGAACACTGATGCGTTTCTGCAATAACTTAGCCCTAAAGCTGTTCAGGGATGCAGGAAACTAACTACTGCTTTTTGAAATGAGGTTCATGTCCTGGGTGCCTTTGAGATCCAGCTGCCAATGAGTCCAGGGGTCCTAAAGCCTCTGGTACCTCTGCGGTATATAAAGAAGGGGAGGAAGAGAGACCTCAGCTGAGTGTGAACAGGCTCACTCTGGAATACAGTTGTGTCAGTGCCATTCGGCACTTGAGCTAATTAGCTTTTCTGAGGACTTCTAATATGACTCTAATAGTGCCTGGCTGATGCATCAGTGCTGCCTCTGCGTCTGGGGGAGTATCACCACACAGTGTTGCTCTCTGTTACCAGGTCGGGACTCTCAGCGCTGCTCTGAATTATGTCCTATGGACGCAACCTGTATTTTCCCTTTGCAAAGCTTTGCTGCCATTGCATATGTGCAGAACCAGCTCAAGTCTTCAGGGTAATTAGAACCACAGACCACAAATAAATCTTGATGAAATAGTAAAATGCAGGAGAAGGAGCCATCTTACTTAACTCTTGACAGCCATGGTGTAGATACCTACATCTGAGCTAGACACTCTAGGCTTCCTTAACAGCCAACAGAGCAAGAAGCACTTAAAAGTTAAGTTTCATCTGCTTTGTATTTTTGTCTACATTAGGATGAGATGAACTCCCTCCTAGAAGTCTTGTTTCTCTCCATTGACTGCAAGTGAAGTCCAGATGATTAGCTCAAATGAGGCCAACTCTGCTGTAGATATTTAAAGTGAGATGAGACAAAATCCATTGTGGTGGGTTGACCTTGGCTGGCTGCCCTGCTAGGTGTCCACCAAGCTGCTCTACCACTCACCCTTCTCAACGGGACAGGGGGAGAAAATAAGATGAAAAGCTCATGGGTCAAGATAAGGACAGGGACATCACTTGCCGATTATAGTCATGGGCAAAACAGACTCGACTTACGGAAATTATTTTAAGTTATTGCCAATTAATCAGAGTAGGATAACGAGAAATAAGAACAAAACTAAAAACGCCTTTCCACCTTCTTCCCAGGCTCAACTTCATTCCCACAATTCTTCTACTTCCTCCCCTAAAGTGGCGCAGGGGGGTGAGGAATGGGGGTTGTGATCAGTTCA
>NW_009193329.1:24375-35891 GCF_000690835.1 Fulmarus glacialis
AGGGTCCCTCCCATGAGATACTGTCCTTCATGAACTTCTCCAATGTGGGTCCTTCTCATGGGCAGCAGTTCGTCACAAACTACTCCAGCATGGGTCCTTTTCACGGGTCCTTTCCTATTCCAGCGTGGGTCCCCCACAGGGTCACAGATCCTGCCAGAAAACCTGCTCCTGCGTGGGCTCCTCACCATGGGCTGCGGTTCCTGCCAGAAACCTGCTAGAACGTGGACTCTCCACAGGCTGCAGCTTCCTTCAGGGCACATCCACCTGCCTGGGATCCTCCACGGGCTGCAGGTGGTTATCTGCTCCACATGGTCCTCCATCAGCTGCAAGGGGACAACCTGCATCACCATGGTCTTCATCATGGGCTGCAGGGGAATCTGCTCTGGCACCTGGAGCACCTTCTTCCCATCCTTCTTCACTGACCTTGGTGTCTGCAGGGTTGTGTGTCTCACATTTCTTCACTTTTTTTTCTCCCAGCTGCTGTGCAGCATTTTTTACCCTTTCTGAAATACGTTATCACAGAGATGCTACCAATGTCACTGATTGGCTCAGCCTTGGCCAGTGGCAGGTCCATCCTGCAGCCAGCTGGAACTGCCTTTGTCAAACATGGGGGCAGCTTCTGACGTGCTCATGGAAGCCACCCCTGCAGTCCTCCTGCTACCAAAACCTTAACACGTAAACCCAATAAACCCATACTAAATGTTCCTCTTCCTACTTCATCTGCAAGGTCTAGCTAGTGGATTTTCCAAGCTCAGCTGCCCAATCAGTCTCACTAAGATTGATAATGAGGAGGTTTACCTGTAAATTGGTGGGAAGGTCATTGGCCAAAAAGGCAAGAGGTGAGTCCACATACTGGTCTTTACTGTTTATACAGTGAGATAACTACAGCATTATGTACTTGCTCTTCTCCGGTGGGCGCAAGACACAGCTACATCATGGTTCAAGGCCAGAAAGGTGTAAGATCAAGAATACATCTTACCTGCCTCTTCCTCCCTGTCAAAACCCCCATACAATGAAGTTAGCATCAACATAAATTTCCCTTCAGTAGCACAATCTACCAGTGGTGGGAAAGTTCTTATTATGAAGCAAGTGCAGAAGGCAATAAGCCATCCATCTGACTCAGCCAAAAAAGGCAACATTCAAATATTGTACAGAACAAACATTGTACAGAACAAATACACCATTCATCAACACAACCACCCTTTGATCACCTAAAGAGGCATAAAAAATTAAGCAGGCAAGCAAGAGCAAGAAATAGTGTCAATGCTCTTCTTTTTACCAGGGGTGGACAGTACACACCTTGGTAATTAAAACTCATAGCTTTCTTCTCAAGGAACTTGAACTTAAGTCTCAAGTTATGGGTGAATATTCACAGTGCAAGGTTTCAAGACAGACCTGTCTGAAGTTCTCCTGTTGGAGCACTTTATTTGTATACCATATTTCACTATTTCCTGGGTCACGGGGAGAATGACTTTCTAGTTTAGTGGTTAGTGTATTCACCTGGAAGGGGAAGTCCTCAGTTCCTGTGCCTGCTTCTATTAATGTTTCTGTATTTTTCATTTAAGTATTCATTGATGTGGATAATGGAAGCCAGGCTTCTGCTCCCAAATGAAAGACTATACCATGAAGATATATAGTCATTTGCATAGGCTTGCCATCTTCCTGTTCCCATGAATATTTAATTAACCTATGCAAAGTGAAATGGTTTCAATATGAGGAACTGAGAAAGCCCTGCCCTAGAATATTCTTTAGCCTAGTGGTTAGGGCAGTCAGGGAAGCGGAGAGACAAGTTCATATCCCCTTAAGCAGAAGAGGGAATTGAACCTGGATCTTCCAGAGCTTGGTGGGTATTCTCAACACAATGTTATTGGTGAGAAAAAAGTAGCATCTCTGCTTCCTTTTCTTGTCTGAGCTAATGGGACGCCCTGCCAAAACGCTTATCATACTGAAAGATCATCACAGAGTGTGACTGATACAATCTTTATTAGAAAACAAATGATTTCACGATGAACTTTGAAAGAAATGGAGTAAATGATGTGACAACAAAATGGCTTACCACAAGGGAGCATACTCACACCTGTATTATTTGCAATCTACACAAAAAATCTACCAATCTGTAATGATAGAAAAAAAATAAGGTTGTTAAAATTCAACCCTCCAATTCAAGACCTGGCCCAAACGAAAGCCATGTTAACATCAGCACTCACCAGATCTCAGAATATCATATGAGGAATTAGTGAAATATCCCTATAGATATGAAGCTACCAAGTCTCTTTCTTCTCTAAAGTTCAAGGCTCAATAAACAGAAGAGAATAATCTCAAAAGAGATGTGACTCAGAATCCAGATTGCTTGGAACTGACATTGGACTACCTGTTTTTCCTCAGGGCACAGATAGAAAAGACAAAGTGTAAGGTTAACCTATCGTATAAATTACTGAAGAAACATGTGAATTCCAAACCGAAGGTCAGCTCTGCAATGCTGTAAACCATGGCACTTGCATTCTGTTATGCAGTAGATAAATATTTATGTCACACATAAGAAAGCACTGATATATCAGTACCTATAAAGAGGTTAGATATCCTGTTGAATGAAAGTGGCTGATTTTTTTATGCATGCCTTAGGCCAGCTGAGGGAAGCAATCTGTATCTCGTAGCTGGGATCACCTGACTGGGGAACAGATGAAAAAAAGAAAGGGGAAAAAAAAAAACACAACAGGAAGAAAAGAGTGGAGGAAGGAAGAAACAAGCTTTGAAGCATGCCTTTAAATGCCCAAAGTCACTGGATTGGTAAGACCCAATCAGTAACATGCCTGTTCCCAAGCCCAGTAAATTTCAGATAGATCTGGCTGATAAATTTCCATTTCCTGCTAGTTCCAATTATTAAGAAAAATTTACCTGCATCATTTTCCACTCTTTTTCCATTTAAGCTCACTCTGAAAGTGAAAAAGGAAAAAACTCTTAATTTTGATAATTTTCTATGCCAATGTTGTTTATATGTATATGTTCTGTATATGTTCAATTTGCTGCATGGACATCCTATTTGCTCGATGTCAACCCAATATCAATGCGCAGGGTCTCAGATGGCTGCACCATCCTCTCTCAGTTCAGGAGACCTTTAGGCGAGAACATCTTCATGTCCAGTCAACCTGTAACACAGACAGATTAAATGCAGAGCTGTGCAAAAAAACCTGCAGACAGACCAATCTTTGTCAATCCCAGCACAAACTTTCCTGAGGTATTTTACAACAGGCATTCTTGGAGTGCGAGCATGGACTTGCACAAATACGGATCTTGTCTGTTTAGATTATGAGCTCTCTAGGGCAATGACTTTCTCTTCGGATGTATGTATCCACTTCATAGCATCAGTCCTGCCATAATAACGCTAATAGTAATAGTAACAACAGCAATAATAATAATAGAAATCATAATAAATTCATCCAGGATGCTGCATAGAAGAGCTGAAGGGCAGCAGGTGTGTTGGGAAATAATATAATACAGCAAATCCTATGCAGTGAGCACATGAGCATGTGATATCAAAGACACTACCTATGAAATTAATTTGCCAGTGACACTGCCTTGCCTACCATCCCTGGGCGTTGTGAGAATTAATTAATGCTTGCAAATCGCCTTGAGAACTTCAGAGGAAAGAGGCTTTATGTATGCAAAGCCCTGCTGCCTTTCCCTGGTGTCTGCTGCACACCTGTGCCCATTGCATCATGTGCCGCCTCTGTCTGGTCGCAGAGTGCTTGCTGTGTACATATGGCCTCAGTATGATTGATGGTTGGATTCTGGTGCCGACACTGGAAGCTCTCCCCTGTCAGCGAGGAGCTTGCCCACACATGTCCGTGCACCATCAGCCTCTTTCCTCCGGCACAGTTGTCAGGTTTCCCAAAACAATGATTACCTTTCCCCAGAAACAAACCTCCATCCTGACACCTTTCCTAGCTGGCGTCTTGTAGCATGAGGGCTCCTTTGTAGGGGTCTGTTCTCCACCTCCCAGGGCTCTTGTGAAACTTCATTCCTTCATGTTTGTAAAACATGTCAAGAGGCCAACATGAAAGTGCAAAGAGAGAGTGGTGCACGCTCTTTTTTTTATGACCATTATTAGCAAATAATTGTAGCCATGCAAGATGTCCAGCTTGTACCGCAAACGTCACTACATCCCCTCAGGGAAGGACAGCAGAGCTGGAGGCGTTAGCAAGAATAGCAAGGTGAGGCTTCTCCACCTTCAAAGTGGCCAGCTCTAATCTTGGAGGACCTAAGCATGCCTGGAGGCCATGGCAGCTGCTCTGAAGGGAACTGCAGGTGCATTATGTCTGTAACCCCAGTGCTGAGGGGACTCCGAGTCACCAAATTCTTCTTACATTGAAAATGAGTCCCACTTACAGCAAATAATTATTTACAGTGAAGCCAAATATTTATTTAAATGCTTTTTTCTCCTCTTTATATATTTAATGCAATTTTTTAAAGTATTAACATCATTTGTTTGGGCAGGATATTTTTCATGTACATATTTAGGTTCAATTTCCAGGTCATCCTTGGCACGCCTATCTCAGTAGACCAGCCATGCTTACATCTGCCTCAAAAGAAGGGGTGGAAGACTGTTGTTTCCAAACACTACTCCCACCTCATGACTATAAAGCTATACCATAGCTCTATAGGTATTGGAAGGCAGTACCCTTCCGTTGCTGATGATTTTAAGCAGCAAATATTGGCAGTCTTCTGCCTTGCCCTGTTCCAGTTGCACTCAGCAATGCACATCAATGCTTGGAGGGAAGGGAAAAAGAAGCAGGAGAGGATGTTGGAAGGAGGCAAGGCTCCTTTCGTCTTCCACCACCCCCTTTTCTACGCTTAAGTAAGAAATGGTGGACTTACTCCATAAACCTCCAGCCTTTCTTAGCACTGTAAAGAGGTGAAATCCAGAATACATCCCTGCTGAATCTGAAGCAGTCAACATCATAAATTCAGAATCAATTATAAGCCTAATATGAGACGTATTATCTTGCCCTTAGTCTCAGGTTTTGTTCACGGAGCATTGTCTATGAGATCAAATGTCAGTATAAGGACCATATGAAGAATTCCCCTAGACTATAATCAGAAATTCTCTCTGAGTGCTGCACACAAACTTTTCTTAGCCCACAACAAAAGATATTCATTTAGAAACCCTTTCTTTGACCAAAGCCTTCATACGTAGGTCATCTTCTCATAAGAATCAGCTTATTTTTGATAATCAAAGATTTTACATGGTCACACTGCTGAGGGAACTGGTCAATGCCGGTGGTGATGTTTCACAAGATCGTTTCAGAGGGCAATAACTTATTCTTTCTTTTTTTTTTTTTTTTCCTTCATGGTTGTTTTAAGTCAAGTGTTTTCGAAGTTAGTGTAGAAGCCTGAAGTCAAGTAAGCAGTTTTTCGTTTCTTCTCTCTCTGCTGAAGATTTGTCTTTTCTGAGTAGTCTGCCGAAAAATGATTTTGTGTGAAATGAGAAATAATATTATTTTCTTTTTTCAAGAGTCAAAATATTTCTTTTGGATTGTCTGATTTTCAGATGAAAGATCTTTTTTTTCCTCTCTAGAAAACCTCCGGTTTCCATTAAGCAATGATTCTGGTGGATAATTAGAATTTAATTTCTCTGACCAGCATCCTCAGAGGCATTCCAATACCTTCTGCTTCACCATTCCTGTTTCACACAAACAGGAGTAATAATCTTTTCCTGGTCTATCCAGATGCTAGAAAGCTGAGTCCTTTTAAAACTGTGCTCAGCTTCTACAGTGGTTAGTCAGGGCCCTAAAGGGAGAACCATCAGCACTCAGTGCAATCTCCCTTTGCCTTTCCCATTCACCCTGTCTCCTCCTTTTCCATGCTTTGCATGGGTTCTTGGGTTCTGCCTCCTCTGAAGAGCTTCAGCTCAGCCCATTCCATACCCACAGGCAACTAATAAAGGTCAATCTCAGATATAATGAAAGGGGACAATGAATTTGCTCTGGCCACTCCTAGTTTTCCCCACTGCTTCTCACGAGCTCTGCAGGTTCTTCTGGTTCCTCCACCAGGCCTGAATGTTAGGGGGAGGCTGTTCCCACCACCATCCCCAGCTGTTCTTCAACAGTCATGTCCTTTGAAGATGCGCATAGTTATCATATTATTTCAAAATACCAAAGGTCACATTACCTTTCCTTTTCCCTTCCTCCCTGCTGGAAAGTAAGTGCAAGAGCAATTACTGAGTAAACAAGAAGGAACGGGTTTGCAGAGTGCTGCAGTGAAGCTCTGAGGGACTCCACCAGACTGGCCTGTTGCAGCCAGAACACCCTTCTCCCCAGCTCATCATGCAAATCAAAGCTTCGTGGCCAGGAAAATGTCCCTAGCACAAGGCATTTTCACTACATCTGTGTTGGCCCTTTTGTCACAGAAAATATGGTTAGGTGTCCAGAAAAGGACATTCATGAGGCAACAAAAAGCTCACCTTTCCCTGCATCTTTTACCCAAAATGCTGTGCTGGAGTGATAGAACTGATTTTTGGCAGTCAGCTTAAATCCCAGGAGGCACTGCAAATAACACATTGGAGCTTGTGGGAAATAGAAATATCTGTAAGCCATAGACCACCCTAAATTCTTGATGACCCTCTGCCAAAATAGGAATGAAAGCTGTCTCAGGTTCCTCCTCTTCCAGCCTGCTATGCAACAAGGCTTTTACTTACTTTTTCTGTGATTCCTATGAGGTATGTTGGCCCTGAAGGATGAGAACTGCAGTTCTGCCTAGTAATTGCATCATGTAAGTAGTAGGTCTACCTCGCTCCCTCCAGCTCACCCAGATACAGGCTGCGTAGAGCTGGGCCCTTAAGAAATACTTTTGTGGAACTTCTGAAAAGCAGGTGGTCTGACACACAGAAAGTACATTAACACTAATGAAGATAAAGAATTTCACAGAAAGATAATTGTTTGCCTAGCAGCTGAATTTATTTTCATTCTCAAGTTGTAATTAAGGGAAAAGTTGCAGGTTAAAATGCAATCTGTATTTTCCTCCTTTTTTTTCTTGCCTAATAAGCAGAGCAAGAAGTTGATTCATTTCTATCTGCAAGGTAAAAGTGTATCATTTACCCACACCTGATTTAAGCACACAAATTTTACTGAAATGAGTAAAAGAAAGATAAACAGCTGGAGAAACCTGAGAAAAAGCACTGAGTTCAATTTTCCAGAATCTTGCATGTCTGGGGGGGTGAAAAAAGAAAAAAAAAAAAGAGAACTGGGACTTTCCCGTTGAAGTGTCAGTGTGAGGACTCAGCCATGGACAAACAAGATTATATCTTGAGATGTTGGGCAGTTAAAGCTTTTTTTCCAACAGCATGGAAGGATGAGCAAGTTCCATGGACCCAGATGTTCTTTTTGGTGTTATTATTTACTATTTGTATGTGTGTAATGCTTAGTAGTTGTAAACTTAGGAATCTAAGAGTCATATCAAATTTAAGCATGTCATAAGCCAAAACTGGTCTCAGATTGCTGGGAAGAAAGAAACACAGAACAAAAAGGAAGTGTCTGCTCCAGAAAGCTTGCAATCAAAGCAGAAGACAAGAGGTAATGAAAAGAAGTCATTCCATCTGGACACATAGAGAAAGGGCAGGACAAGGAAAGAACAGGGCAATCCAGCATAATGGACAGTTGTCTCAAGACAACAGCACATAAGCCATATCAAGTTCTTGTATATGTCTCTACTACATGAATAAATTTTGCTAAATGAGGAATAGGGACAGTATGTTGTGTCAAAATTGGAGAGAAAGTTCATTTGATAAGCACAGAATTACAGCCAGATGAACATGTTTCCAGGCACGTAAAATAATGTACATCTCTGCAATGACTTGCCATGATGTGAGAAGTTTCGATTTTAATTTTGGAGTTTGGATCATTCAAGTTTAGCTTAAAAAAAAATTAACAATGTTGTTTTTCCTTTAAAATAGTCCAAGATGTCTGAGCACAGATCTCTGAATATATTTAGGTGTACAAATTAAACAGGGATAAAAGTCTGAATACCTTTGAGAACCTGGGTCTCACATTCACTCTAAATTGATGATCATTTAGATAAAGGTCAGTCTCCTGCAGGACTGTAAACACTGACCTCCTGGATTAACCTTCTGGTTTATATAGAATACAATTTTTTCTCTATCAGTGACTGGCTTCAAATGTGTCAGAAAAATGATAGCCATTTGCAGGAACGAGAAGAACTACCTACCCATCTTCACTTTTCTTGAATATCTATTCTTAATTTAGCCAAGAAAAGTTTAGATCTCTAAGACCCTTCCCTTTCCTTTCCTTTCCTTTCCTTTCCTTTCCTTTCCTTTCCTTTCCTTTCCTTTCCTTTCCTTTCCTTCCCTTCCCTTCCCTTCCCTTCCCTTCCCTTCCCTTCTCCAGCTATCTGGAAAAATCTCCAACTATTTCTTGAAATCTTGCTAAATTTTCTGGATAGCAATTAATCAGACTGAGGCAGCCTGTGAGCAAATCACCTGAGCCAGGCAGGAATATGCAATTATTTGATGTTGCAAACGCAACAGCACAAACACATAGACTAGCAATTAGCTAAACCGCTCAGATGACTCAGATGGCCCCAAAGCTGAACATTTTATGTGTTCCCTTCTCTATCTAGATCTCCTCCAAAGACCCCAAAGCCTGAAATTGTTTGGACACAGGTTCAACTTTTGCTGTCAGAAATTCTTTATAGGTTGTGAACCTCAGAATGAATGAATAGGCTGGTTTTCTGAAAGTGAAACCAGTCAGACCTTTATCAAGCAAGGTAATTAAAAGTACATGCTTAATATAAGCTGATGAGTACTTTTAACGGTTAAACTCAAGTTTATTATTAAAACAAGACTCTGATAGTGATTTATTATTTTCCAGTGATATTTTTCTAAGAAATAACCTCTGCTATAAGATTACCTTTTCTTCCTTCCTACCAAATACTTCAGGTATTTTCTGTTTCTCTTTCTGTGCTTTCACTTCATCCATGTAGAGTAGCATTTTTGGCACATCAAGCACATTAGATAATTATATGTCAGTTGAGAAACTCTCAGCTTCTTGTCACTGGTCTATAAAGCTCTCTGTAATGTTGTAATACAGTATCACTGATATCTCAACGAGATAACATGTTAAGTGTCTACTGGCTATATAATTTGAACCAAAAAGTTAACAAAGAGAACTGATCTTTCGGTAAACATATAGTATATTTTTGTCATCTCTTCCTGATAGTGGTTTTGATAAGCAGATTTAGATGTGGTGTTATCCTCTGATTGCTTTTGCAGCGTACTTGCAAGACAGGGAACTCCTTCGTAATTCCTCAGACAGATGGTTGAGAGGAATTTCCCAAGTACCCAGAGATCAAAGATTGTTCCCTGTAAATGGTGGTGGTTACTGATATTACAAATCCACCCAGACATTTTATTCTTCCTCGTTCTAAAAACCCTTTCACTTGCCTCTGCCCAACGTGGATTCCCATTAGGTGGCAAGAACAATTTTAAGCAATCAAGAGTCAGTGTGATAAACTTAGATTGCTCATTAAGGACCAGATTGTGAATCAGGGGTAGATGACAGAGGTCTATGAAATCAGAGAGGCATGGAAATTGAAAGCAATTGTTCTCTGTCTCTTCCGAAACAAGAGCAAGGGGACATCAAATGAAACTCGGAGGAGCCAGGTTCAAAACAAACAAAGGGAAATGATTCTTCATACAATGTATAATTAAGCCGTGGAACTCCTTGCCACAGGATGTTGTGGATGCTGTAAATTTACATGGGTTCAAAAAGGACTGGACAAGTTCATGAAAGAAAAATTCTTCAAGAGCTATTAAATACAAAGACATTACCTCTGGCTCCGGAAGACGCTGAAATGCAAATCTCAAGATGTTGGGAGAGTGCTCTGAGGAAGTCTCACTTTGCTATTTTACTTTTCCCCAAGCATGTATTCATTGTTGGCCTCTGTCAGGAACAGGTAGATGTGTTAGATGGATGCTTGTATAGCTGGTACAACTCTTTTTATGTCCTTATTTCATACAGCAGTCTTATTCAGGGAGCAGATCAAGTGATGGCCACTGGTAGACATACCATTATTCACTTCTTAATGCTCTTTCTCCGACTTAGAGTAGTAATATGAAAATGGGTGTATTGCTAAATACTTTTATTTTGAGGCAGTTTGGCTTCCCAATTTTCTGCCTGGAAGGTACAGAAAATTGAAGCTTGCTGGTTGCCTCTGAGAGAGGAGGGTACAGTGGCCTCTCCGAGGCATCTCTCCTCCTTGTGCTCCAGTTGGTGGTACGGGTAGACTTGTGTAAAGAAGTGGGGTGCCTCTCTCAGCTCTTTACCTCTCTGGGCAAATGAGCTGTCCAAATAACCACTGCAGTACTAAATATTTAGTGATTCAGAAGTAGAAACACACATCATTTGGGATGCTTGGCTATGTGAAAATTGGCTGGGAAATCCCCCAAGTTTTTTATTCCTGTTACTTCTGGCACTTGGCAAACCTACCAGTGCCTCCCCAACTAAAAGTTTGCCTGGTAATGAGAAAAAGTGAAAAAAAGTGATGGAAAAGTGCCTCCATCCTGCAAAGCACTGCCTGGTGCTCTGCCTGATAGCCCCTGCATTTGAACAAACCTTGGAGGGAAAAATATCCCCCCTCACTCCTACCAATTCCTAGCGGCTGGGTTTGAGGAGAGTTAATGCAGGGAACAAGTCCTGTCCTGCACCGGAGTACTCCTGCATCTGCACAGGCTAAAAGCCTTGTTAGCCAACCCCTCGGTCCCGCAGGCTTACCCATTTTTGTGGGCTAAATTAACACTTTGGTGGTGGGGAGTCAGAGAGCTACTACAAAATTAAGTCTGGCCAAGTGGTGTACACCCCCGTCTCGTGGGATCTAACAGCTAAAGAGGAAGCTTAGCTTCAGGCCCATTGCAGGTATCCCAAATTGGTCACCCCAAAAGTGTGGAGACACTCAAAAATGAAAATCTCCACTGCAGGATTTAACCTGGGGTTTCAAAAGCCATTCCTCTCCCTTCCCAGCACCCCTAAAAAGCCTTTTGGGCAAGGAAGGCAACTCTTCAGGCTCCACGGGTATTATTATTTGGAGGCCTGTTTTGTATTCAGAGTTGGCTGCTCCTTGGGTTCACCTAGGTATTTTAGTGCATGCATGCCTGGGTGTATGTTGAATGTGCCTAATAGCTGCTGTAGGTGGAGAGGGAGGAAGCTGTGCTCCAAATGATGGGAACTCCTGGAGGGAGTTGTCTTGCCACTGGCATGTTGTCAGCATGCCAATATATAAGAAAGTTTAGGTGATCAGAGGCAGCTATCTAAACAAAATAGGGTGAAAACTCCCAGCCTGCGTGGCAATCAGGCATAGGAAACTCATTCAGTGGCCATCCAGCTTCTTCCCATGGTTCAGGTCTGGTATTCTGTGAAACGTGAAACAGCCAGAAAACATCCCTGTGCCCAAAAAAATGCCCTGTGGCTGTTGTCCTTTTTGTCATACCAATTCTGCTGTCCAACACC
>NW_009193329.1:35922-115443 GCF_000690835.1 Fulmarus glacialis
TTGTTAGTGGGAAACATGACATAAGAGGTGATTCAAAGGCATCACAAGCTCTTTGCGTGTAGGTTTGCAAGCACTGAAATTAGCCACTGGGCAACACTATCCCAATTCTGGAACACAAAGGGTGCTTCTTACAGTGTTGCAAATCACTGACAAATTCATTGATGCTCTAGTGCTCTAGGCAGAAACCTAGATCTCGATGTCTGTGAGGAAATCAGCATCTAGAGGCAGGAAGATATAGAAATAATTCAGTTATCTTCTTAGCAAAACCTGCTCTGGGCAGGTAATCTCAATAGTTGACTGATTAAATGTATAGCTGGTCTAGGAATGACCCCAGTTCAAAACCCCAATATTCCTAATGGGCAGTGATGGAGCTGAACCTCTTGAGAAAATAGCAAAGCTAGAAATGCAGAGATTACTCTGGTCATCAGTATCTTCTGTGCTCCACCTTTGGGTAAAGTGTCCAAACAAGACAGAATTGCTCTGTATTTTAACTTTTAATCCATTCAAGTGGGAGACACAGATCTCTTCCAGTAAGACTGGGAAGATCTGAAAAAGAGTCTCCAAGATACCAAGTCAGTGTTTCAACTGGCTGTTGGAGACATGGTTCAGGGACTGACAAGTAGGCTGTGAAACCTGAATGAAAGATGGTATCTGCCTCCAGTCTGGAGTTGGGCACCTGGCTTCCTAAGAATAAAAGAGCACAAAGCCCCACACCTATCCTTGGTTTTTCTGCTATCAAACCGGGCTTTTACCTTGTGCTGCCACATGCTAAACCCTTTCAGAAGTGCTCGGTGCCCCATGTATTGCATAAGAAGCTTACTTGCCTAAATTGGGCAACTCAGTATCAACAAAGCTCCTAAGAATTAGAAGCTACTAAATTCAGTGCTGTGATATGCAAGTCCTTTGGTAGATGCGGATCTTTGATACCACACCAGTGACAGAAGAGCTAGATAGATTAGAATAGAAAATAATAGAATAGAATAGGAGCTTTAATCCTTATTCCTTCATATCCAATATCTTTAAAATCTGCAGCCTCTCTGAATCAGTTTGGTTTATTTAACACAACTCAGATACATTTGATCTGCTAAAGCTGGCAACCTTCTTGTTCCTCAGGCATGCTTTTTATTATCTTTTACAGATGAGAGCTCTGCCGTCGGTCTGCCTCTGTCCCTTCCTCCCCCCAGCTGACCTTCAGCTCTTCCCAGGGACTAGTTGAATCAAATGTGTTCAATCTTCCCTCCTCTTAAGCGTATTAAATATGCCCAATCAAGTACCATAAACACAGTCATAAGACTTCTGTGTTCAACTACTAACCCTCAAAGCTATGTGCCAATGACAGATGTTCTGTAAATAAACCAGGCTTTCCCTGGTCAACTGGTGGTACTCACAGACTCATCAAGAAGAAGCTGAGATTTATATTCAGCAACGATTTTGCAAAAACACAAACCAAACAAAAAGCCTAGCAACAAACCCCACCTAAAGTATCATCAGCTTCACCAGATTTCCACAAAAAATGTTAAAGCTCCTCAGTGATTTATGGGGGTGGGAAAACTAGCTTGCGTTGTATATTTAAAGACAACTTCACCTGGACATTCTGTATAACCACAATCACCTATGTTTGGAAACATAACTATAGATTAGTGACGTATAGAGGAGGGCTACTTGGATGATCAGAGAGACAGAGAGTCTGCTTCAAAACAGGAGACAAAAGGGTGGTCTAAGGGGCAAAGGAGAGAGTGTCCACATCCAGTTGACCTAGCTCTGCTGAGAACCAGAATAGAGCTGACATTAATGTGGTCATAGTGTTTGCAGGACCCCAGATCACAATGCTGCAGTCCAATGCACTATCCTACACAGGCATATCAGTTATTTTTCAGGTGTCTTTAGTGCTACATCAGTATAACATGTCTGAACATAGCTTGTTGACTCAAAAAAAAATGCTCATCAACAAAGGATTATAGGGGTTAGAAGTGCACTGTATAAATACATTGAGAGATAATCAAGGGAGCGTAAGAAAACTCTCTGAGCTAATGGCCAATGCTCTCACCAGAACCAATGGGATTTAATGGCTGTGACTACAATTAAATCAAGATCTATAAAACTTCAGTTGTGTAGAGGGAACAAAAAACCCAGCACGAGTTTTGAGATGATCAGCTGATGAAAGGTATTAGTGTTACGACTGCCTGTCATGCTTTGTGAGCTAGAAAGTGCTGCAACACAACAGATGTATTGCGTGTCCTATTTGCTCTAGAACGACAAACACCATGAGAATGGCGTGTTTAGTTCACTGCATCACTTCAGAGCAGAGGTTGTACAGAGGAACTTCTTTTCCATACCGAGGGATATCAGGAATTTTTTTTTAATATAAAATATGAATTTCTAGGATTTATATTACCTGAGTGGAAGGTAACTCTAATATTCCTGTAATCTTTTTATTTCTCCCACAATAACTAGCAAAAGCTCCTCAATGCTAGGCTGGTGAGGCTAACTAGAATTTTCTTGTTTCACAGAGTACATATTTGTGGAGAGGGCAACGACCACTGTGAAGATAGAGTCAATGAGCGTAGACACTTTCCATGCTAGTGTTTTGCCCTCAGGCCCTCGTCCAGTATCTCACAACAGTCTCAGCAAGATCTCCAGGGACTTGTTTCACTCAGTAACATCCCAGTTATTGGTTGCTGGGTCTGCCTAACCTGAAGATAAGTATTCCCACAGAGAAGTTCCACCCATATGAGCATGACCTGCTTGCATCTGTCCTCACCCACATCTTTCTGAGGGCACAGCTCAAGGGCTTTCATGCTTAGACTCTCTTGGACTCTGTGTCTCTGTGTTGTGCTAGTGGTAGGAAGGTTTGCCTGGACCTCAAGAAAGAAACTGTTAGAAGGGCACTGTTCCTCCTCCGTATTGGAGGAATTGTTTGCTCACGCATGCCCTGAAGAATGGGTTTCACCTCCAAGCAAAGTGAAATCAGGCTCTAACCCAGCTTCTGCCCAGCTGAATAAACGAGCTCGAGCTTAAATGATCTCCCAGTATAGGTGAGGGGTTTTTTTTTCCTGCATGGATGATCAAGCATTTCAGATTACAGTTTGGGTAGCTTGTTTATATAAAGAAGACGAATTTTAAACTACTAGCAAAAGTATTCTACCCAAGAAACTTGAACACGTAACTTAACTCAGAAGCTGACTCCAGCTTTTATTTGTTAAAGGTTATTTTTACTGCTAAGTCTCAGATGTTGGGTTTGCTGAGAAGAGTAGAAGTTTACTTCCTGTAGCAGTGAAAGGGCAGAAATGAGTTTGAGACACAGTGAAGTTTTTCATTAACAGAATAAAGTTTAATATTGCAGAAATTTAAATACTGCCAAAAATCCACTAGAATGTGTTTTTTGCTGACTTTTAAAATTATTATTTACAATACTACAACATATAATTTTGTCATGAAAGACTGTGCTTGGGTTCCCCCCCTCCCCCCCCCGCCCCAATCATTGAGTCTGGGGTACATATTAGTGTGAATGTCTGAGAGCCAGGAAGTAATACTGATTAGAAATGCATTATTATATATTCATTATTTCCCAGAAAAAAACCACACATAAAGCAAGAAGCATAAATAATGAGAACAAATAGCTTTCAAAAAATTATTTTGATCTTAAACAAAAATCTAACATGACATCAATAAAAGAGACTCACTTTTTCAGCCACCCCCTTTTTAAAATTCTCAGTAGTCACAAAAAGAGATTTTTTAACTGTCTGTATTTTAACCTGCCTCTTTAAGTGTGTACACAGTGTACACATTCTTTTTTTTCCCCTAATGTTCAAAATTAAGCCCCTCTGTATGCCTTCCATGCTGAAGTTTATAACCTCAGCCTACACAAGTCCAGTGCAGAAAGATCTACAGCCTCCAGGCAGAGCGAGGAAGCTCTTTAAAGATGAATCATTTTCATAAATGAGTGCAGAGGGAGGTCAAGCCAGGGGACACAGAAGGTTACATGTGTGGCTGAGATAAGGCCTCATTCATCCACTTCTTACTGTCAGGTCTTGATGGGTGAACATTGCCTTGAGCTCCCATAAAACATGTTGTTTGCAGAAAACTTGCAGGTGGTTCATAAAAAAGTCCAAACTGTTACCAAGAAATTTATCTCTCAACTGCTGGATCTGTTTATAATAGAAGTGAAGGATCTCATGGAGAAATTAAGTATCGGAGACTGACTTATATTGGCTTGCCAGACTGAAAAACCCAACCTGCTTTCCAAATGCTGCACTAAAAATGTCAAAGCAATTGTATTGATGACATCTCGACAAGATACTGTACAAGACTGTTAAAAATACAACAACAACAACAAAAGAATGTTGCCTGTTTATGGAAAACTTGTCCCTGGGGAAGGGACGTGGGTATTTAAGAGACTTTTATGGAGGAAATTCAATCAGTTCTTGCTGCAACATTTGTTTTTAGAGAGTGTCAATCTTTTATTACAGTGGTACCCATTTGAAAGCCAGTTTTTAAAAGGGCGTCATTGTTTCTCCCTGTGTTTCAAAGCAGATATTCAGATAAAGCTGGGTTGTGTTGGAGGGGAGAAGAGGTGAGGGTTACATCGAACGCAGGAGGCATCATATGGTGGACAGTATGATGTTGTTGCAAATATTTAACCACTGAGGGCCAGATTTGAGACCTGTTGAAGTCAAAGAAGTCTCTTTATTGACTTGACTAGACTTTTAGCTCCAAGGAACTGTGCAGAGACCGCCAGCTGCTTTCACATGAACTACTCTAGAGCCATCAAATAGTAGCAGCTTTCAACAGGTACCAACCTGAAAAGTGTTCACATTCATAACCAAAAATCAAGAGGCACCATGACTATTAAATTACAGTCCCTCATACTCCCCTGTCTCATCCACACAAAAATACAAAGTTTTCTGCATTCTCCTCAACTTGCTCTCTCATGCTTTCGTATTCATAGATTTTTATGGCCTGAAGGAGCCATTATGATAATCTGGTGTGACCTCCTGAAATCAAGGTATCAATGGGATTGCACCAACATTATGGAGAACAGTATTTGGCCTCTAGACATCCTGCCATATAGAGACAACACAGAATGAATTAAAATGGGGTAGGGCATTCATTATGAATTATTTGCTTTGGGGGTTATATATCCAACATTCAGCCGCATTTGGGGTTTTTTACTGTAGTCAAAAGAAGAAAAATAGTTTCTTCGGAAGGGTGTCTGCATAGGTCATGCGTGCCCATCTCAGTTGCTGTTGCCACAGTTCTTGGGTAAAGCATGACAGGAGCCCAAAGTTTTAGTTAATGTTTTCTTAAAAGTTTTGATCAAAAAATTAGTTTTGCACTATACACTCTCTTGGTCAGTTCTGTCTCACCAACTTCTCTTGCAACTTCTCCTCCCGTTAGCTATGTGCAATGCCCATGGGGTGTCACTATGTAATAGTAACAGCCCAACCACCTGCAATAGTGCCATGGGTAGTAGGGAGCGTGCAGCACAGGTCTGGCACCCCTTCCTCAAGGAGTTGCTCCAGCTGCTCATGCACCACTCAGGCCTTCCCCATGGATGTCTGTAAAAACATCTCCACACACAAGGATCAGCACTTGGGTGTCGGGCTGTAATATCCCTATACTGCCCATTTCCAAGGATGAGTGTGGTCTCATCTAACTCAGATCCCTTTAAAAAGACAACCTCAAAGTACTTTTTCACATCACAGAGACTGAAATCTGCCTGGGGCAAGGTCATTTCCAGGAAATGGTTGTAGTGACAGTAAAAGCCTCGTGCCATCAAAAGCCTGAGAATCCCAAGGCATATAGCAAGCCTTGGTCCATCAGGTCCATCTTTCACCCCCAGGCCAACATATATAGTTTTAACAGGGGCACATCCACTTCTACAAGCTAGAGCAGCTTTCACTCTCAGAAAGTGTCAATGACAATTACAGGGCCCTAAATACAAGGTAACTGCTTCTTAATTAAGGAAAATTTAATGAGAATTGTTGGTAAACAAATATCAGGTGATTATAGGATGACATCTCCCCACAGATTACTGAGTAATTGCACTTCTCTGATCCAAAAGGAATTTCCATGCAACTTGCAGCGAGGCTTAGAAGACGGAGATAATTAGGTCTTTACTCGCTGCAGCTTTTTAGGGTTGTTGGGTTTTTTTTTTCTTTTTTTTCACTTCCAAGCATACAGAAATTATCAGAGGCTGGATCACCCCTCACACATTAAATCCCACTTAGAGAGATGATAACTTCTCTGGTTCCCCTCAGCTACTCAACTTCCTTCAGCTGCTGCCAAGATTTCGTTATCTTCAGCTTCGAAACTCCAACAGGAGTGAGGAGAACTCTCCTCATCTGTCCACAGATACTCCTAAATCCACCATGCAGGTGAAGTTTTGCTAAAAATTTGTTCTCTATACATAGCTACTGTAAAACAACAGGGGCCCATGTTATTGACTTATATCAGCCCTCCTGATGCAACAGCATTGGTTGGTATTCTTTTGATTATACAGTTTTCTATAAGAAAAAGATGATTTATCAAAATCAAGATGTTTCTTGGGAGTCAGTCAACTGTGATAATATTCTCATTGGCAATGTTTCAAAAAACTCCAAGACAAAATGGAATATTTAGTTTGACCTTTTCTCTTTGTTTTGTTTGGACTTTTTTGTTTTGTTTTATTTTGCTTTGTTTTCCTTGTTTTGATCTTTAATATTAAAGTTTTGCAAATGTTCTTCATTAATTAGAATGGCGGTACACAATAGTACAAAACATTTTATGTACTCTCTGATTTCTATGACAATTGTGCGGGCATTATCAAGATAAAGCACTTCACAGCATGATGGGACAGTAAAGTGGCAAGGACTTCAAGATGACTTTCAACCTGACCGTTTGCTCTGATATAACATCAAATATTTCTGCATCATCCCTGACAGACATCTGTCTAACCTGCTCTAAAAAACCTCCAGTGATAGTGATTCTTCAGCCCATCAAGGTTGTGTTGTTCCTGTCTGCAGTTAGAATGATTTTGTGATAACTAACCTAAAACTCTTCCCGTTGCAAATTAAACCCGTTTCTTCTTGCCCTACCAGCAGTGGACACACAGAACAATTGATCACTGTCCTCTTTTAAAAAACCTATTATATGTTTGAAGACTCTTATCATGTCTCCCTTCCTTCACTGCTTTTCTAGACTAAACAAACTCAATTCCTTCAACTTTTCGTTATAGGTCATGTTTTCTTAAACCTCTTCTCCTTCGTGTTACTCTCCTCTGGATTCTTTCCAAATGGTTTATTACTTTTTTTAAAGTGTGGTGGTCAGGACTACATACCTCAGGCCAGCTGAGTCCCCACCTGTGCCAAGTAGTTCAGGCTAATGACCTCCCTTTTGATAAGTGTGTTTCTGTCTTAAAACAGCTTGGACTTTCCATTCCATGAAATATCGCAACTTCTAATTATCAAAACAAATTTTGAAATGCTGGAATTCCCCACACAATGGGAGTAATTTCTTCTGTCTGGCTCTGCTACGTTAGAAAAAGATGCTCCTAAAATTGGAATGCATAGTACTTAAGAGTACTGGAATCCACACAGTTGAAATATTTATCTTTCATATGCAGGACTTTTTACCTGTAAACTTCATATTGTTTTAAGAAGGATGTCTCTATCCACAATTTACTGATGCAGAAAGCCAAGGATGGAAAATGACAACTCCTCAAGATGGGTATGATCCAGCGTGAATGGCATGGCTGCAAAGATGAGTTCGGCATTGTGTTATATGAAGTGGAAGAGGGTCCCCACTCCTTGCATGGGGTCAGAACAAAAAAGGACCCATCCATTCATCAGGTCACATCACAGGACATTCTCTCCACTCAGGCACCCTGCCATGAAGATGACATGCACAGTCTGAGGAGTGAAGCAAACAGCTGCTGAAACCAAATTTGGGAATCCCTAGTGACCCACCCTGCTTAAAATGCACATGTGCATATGCATTAGACTCCATACATTGACTTAGCAGAGAGACTGTAATGTCCAACATTTTTTTCTGCCGTCAGAGGTGACTAATAAGCAGAAGAAGCAGCTTCTGTCCAAAACATGCTGTTCAAGTTAAAACCCATTACCCATGCAAAACTAGGCTCCCCTTAGCTTTGACCTCAGGTGAGACATATGTGCTCACTCATTACCCTGAGATTTCGGACATTTGGTTCCCGTTCCCAGCTCTGCTTTAAGGGATGACTGTTTGGTGATCCTGGATAAATCACTTCCCTCTGCCTCAGTGCCCCATCTGCCAAATTTAGTTACTGTCTTTTTCTTCCAGGTAGTTCTTCAGACTCCCTCATAGAAGTCTCTAAAGAGGAGGTAGATACTCTTATTGTTATTTAGAAGGGAAAAAGTGAAAAACAGCACTGTAAAAAAGTGACAGTAGACTTACTTTTGTGGAGAATAGTGTCTCCCTTGACGAAATGAAATCAAATGTGTCTGAGACAGAACGGAAAAACATGAAATGTGACATTCAGGAATACCCCTTGCTCTCCTAAAGTCTGCAGTAAATGAGACCCTGACATGAGTATTTAAACATAATAAAAATATCCGTCTAACTGGAAGGAATCCAGAATTTTGTGAAATACTTTTATTAATATAATTTCCTCTGCAATAGCCACAGGACTTGCTTCTCCATTAACACTTTGGGCTCAGAAACCTCTAGTGCCAGTGCCTGCTGGGCTGTATGGCTGGTCTCTCCATAGGAGACATTGGGGTTTTCCCAGTACGTGTTAGTTAAGGAACTTGGTCTTTGCTGGAAATGTCCTTTGACGATGCCTTGAGGAAGACAGTGATTCTTTAGAATTAAAAGATCCAAAGAAAAGATTTGGATTGGTTAAAATGGGGGAAAAAAACAACAAAACAAAACAAACAAACAAAAAATACCCAACAACTTGTTGTATTAGGAAAATGTTACACAGGCTGTGAAGCAGAGATCTCATAGTCAACCCATTACCTGTAAGCCTACTGCTGCCTCAGAGTGGTGTTAAGCACAAATAAAGCATTCGGCAACATGAGTCGCAACATTTCTTTCTAAATTTTCAAGGCCAGTGTCCCACTGAGGGGTATCTGGCCACAGCTCATCACTCCCTGCTGGGACATGCCATCCAGATGACTGGAGAACTCTTCTTCATTGAGGTTCAGTGGGGGCTTGCCTTGACTTCAAAAGGAATTTCTTCAAGATTATAAGAGAGGAGCCAAGAGCCTGGTTGCCTAACGTAATGATATGGGATTTCAGACTTGAGCAGGAGTCCATGTTGCTTTCAACTTTGGGCTTCAATGCACTGTCTAGGCTGGCAGAGAGGACGCATTACGCTGGTAGAAGGTCACTAGATGCAGGCTATGAGCTCAGTCTACATGCCACAGGTACTGCCTTACCCATGGGACAGTCCAAGACTGGAGCTGAACCAGACAAGGGGTAGAGGCTGTGTGCTGTATTGTAGCATTTCTAGATTCGTGCAACATATGAAAGACTTGTCCCTGAACACAGGAACGGAGGCTTTGAGCACAGTTTGGATCAGATTCTGATTTCTGTTTAACCCTGTCAAAAATAATTGTACACAAAACTGGGCCTGAGCTCTGTTTATATTGGGCCTTGCATTTTAGGGTATTATTGTCTCCATCACTCACTCAGCAGTGGTCAAAATGCATCTGTCCCTTCAGAGTAGATTAACTAAAACTGAAGGGCCTTCTGGAAAAAGAGGCCAAAGAAGATTTCATCACACATCTTACCGGTATTTTAACACAGTGCATTTAAAATCCAGTGAGGTCCAATTCTATACTTGTGAAGAAACAGACTTTTTCCTTGACTTCAATGGACAAAGAGTTAGACCTACCATATCCTTCATCTATCATTATGACCATGCCACCAGAGGTCCTTAATGTCCCTCCACTGAACAGGGTTCCCCCTTTCTTTTAAAGGCACCTTGCAACTCCCACCTCAGTGCTTGGCCCTCCCTCTGTTTTGCGCTTGATCTTATCTTCTGAAACAGTCAATCCCCTTTGTCTCCTTTTGTGTCTTTGTTTTGGTACTTACAGAGTCTAGTGATAAATATCATCACTATACCTCTGTGAGGGTGCTAGTCTCTGCGGTGTCTTCCACCACCCACACAAGCTTGTGTGACCTTTTCGTGCTATTACGTGCCAAAAGTCCCTTCCTACTACACATGTTTTCAACTAGATTTCCACTGCTGCCTTCTGTCTCCTTTTATTGCTTTGCATGCTCAAGAATTACCTACAACAGAGCACACAGGACCATTTCAACCACATCATCCCAATAGATTTGCCTTAACCCTTTACGTATCCTCTTCCCCCTATGGAAAACTTTGCTCACATCTTTTTTTTTTTTTTTTGGGTGGGGGGGCTCATCTAATTGTGAAGAATGAAATAGGGTGGTGCAGGTAATTACTGCTCATTTCAGGGGGGTTTTTTTGCACCTGAATCACAAAGGAGTTACATCTGTTGTAAGTGCAGCTTCCATAAACAAGTCTTTAGCTCAGTGCTGAAAACACACGTCTGGATTTGATTCACTACCAGCTCTACTAGTAGTGTTGCACAGCAATATTGCCTGTTATCTATACCAGCCACGTCTATATCATGATCTATTTCTCTGACCCTGAACACAAATGCTGCAGGACAGGTCCATAAAGCTGAATTACCTTCTCTCCGCAAAAACTAGGGAGGTCTCCTCGCATGCTATGTATTGGGAATATCCCCTGGCAGGGCATTCCCGGGGAAAGTGCTGGTTAGTATGGGCCAGAAACTACCCAGGAGTGTGCTAGCAGGTAAACAGCGTGGACAGTGCTCAATCCTGTGCCTTGCTCTGTTTAGTTTACTAGTAGAGCTTTAGGCTTTAAAAAAACCATAAAATCTAACACATAGAGCCGAATTCTGCTTTTTTTTCTGCATTGATGTACACCAATATTTTAATCTAAATGCATCAGACCATCTTGTAGTTACAGAAGCATAATCCAGGACTACCTTTGGACTTTTCGTCTGTGAACTTAACACCAAATTCTCATCTTTCTCAGGTCAAGCTGGTATTAGCTCCTGATTTCACCCGTTTCTCTGGATCATGGACCACTACGAAAAAATCATCCATTAACTTTAGCTCTCCAATCCATATTCAACAGCTTCCAAGAGTGGTGTCAAAGGTGGTGGAACAATTCATATCAACAGGAATAGAATTTTACTACCCTTCATCTTCATGATACTTGACATCATGAATTTACCATTGAGTTCAGTGAGAGCAATTTTAGAATAAAGTATTATTTTGGTATCAAGTAGTATTAAGTAGTGGTAGGGAAATCTGAACAAAGCTGCACAGAAATAATGAAATAAAAAGCAGGAAGCCAGCACGTGGTTGACCAGCTAATTTTAAATAGAAAGTTTGGGGATTTTTCAGAGTACAAGAACTCTGCATTTTAGAGAAAAGCAGACTTTACAAGAGGCACATCTCTCCTGACTGCACGCAAGCAGAGAGGTTGCTGATATGGAAAATTACTTGGCCATTGGCCAACATATATTTAGGTTTGTGAAAAGGAAAAGAGAAAACTTGGGAAGAAAAATCTCAAGGTAATACATTGACTAGTTATTATCACAGGGGATAAAAAGAGACAGTAAATAAAAAGAGTTTAGAAAAAGGATATTAAATATACATTGGTTAAAGATGTATTCAGTGGCAGGGCATCATCTGTGATATATCTTTCTAAGGAGTAACAAAACAGAATAAAAAGACTTGGGTGAGCAGGGTAAAATGAAATGAAGGAAGATAAAAGATAAAAGATACCTAGATATCAAGTCACCCAGGTAGACAGTAAATTATAAAAATATAATAATTAAATAATAAGTATAATATAATAAGTATTTAAGTAAATTATAAAGTGATAATTATTTTCAGAAGCTACCAGCTCTGGCTTAAGTGCCTTTTTTCTGAAGTCATCTTACCATTGCCTTCGAAGCAAGAAGCTGGCCAAATGGTGGACATTCTCTGAAAAAGATGTCCCATAGGAAAAGCTATGTGTCATAGGACTGAGTTACAGCGTCCCAAGCTAAACCCCATCCTAGACCAGAATAATGCTCTGGGTTTGCTATCACGCTATTTCCTTCTGCCCTCTCCCACCTCCATGTCATTACTTTGGGACTAGCTCATGGTGTTTAAAACAGATTTCTCAGCCATTAGCCGGAGGGCCAGTTTCGATCCATGCATCCTAGGGGTTTGGCTCAGCCAGTTTCCCCACACCTTCGTTGCCACGCTGCTCCAAGTGACTGTGGTGGGAAACATCCAGCAGCCCCACTGCTCCCAAATTGCTCAGTGTCTGAATAGAGGAGGCATAACTTCCCTCAATTTGTCTCTCTTTGCTGCTGTTATAATTTCCTGCCCCTAGGAAAAGAGGCCATCAGTCCACAGGGGGTAGTGGACAAAAGGGATGAATTGAGGTGCTCAAGGTAATGGTGATGAGAGCCTTCACTTTGGGCACTGAAATGCCTCTCCACCGCTCAGCCCATCCCTTTCATCACACAGGCAATATTTTTGGATGCAGATTAAACTGAGCCAACAGGATTTACAAAACGTGATATGACTGTCTCTGTGTTTTGCCTGCCAAATTCAGCACCCCTTCATGAGTATGCACAAGTGAGTCATAGTGGGGAAGGAATCAGACTGGACTGAACAGGCATGATGTGACTTATCTGTTATAGCAAAACTGCAACATAGCTCCTCTCCATCCTTCAAAATCCATCTTGTTCGTTGCTTCATCTTGCATTAAAATCAGACAAAAATGAAGGATGGATTCAGTCATTCAGTTCCATAATCTCTCCTTTTTTTCCCTATGGGTTGAATACAGCTGAAGACCTTTCCTCATGCACTTGATCACTTCTGTTGCACCTCACAGTTACTGACCAATGCTATTGTCATCTCTCTTCTCGTTCTTAGACGTGCAACTATTTCCTCCTGGAATTTCAAAACTCCCATGTATACAGCAGGCCTGATTCTGTATTGGCATACCTTTCCCCACAGCATTTGACCTGGCACAGCCTTGCATAGACATAATATTGAGGAACACGACATAGTCTGTAAAGGCTCTTGTGATATCACTGCGTATAGGCAATCACACCGATGGACAAAAGCCCATCTGCTGTAAATCAGAGCTCTTCTATCGACTTCAGTGGAGCTATGCCAATTTATAACAGGTGAGAACTGCTCTTGCTGTTCTTAATACATCTTTATTCTTTTGTCCATGTATTTTATGATACAAACAGAAGAAACCATGGAAAAGAAACTACCTCTTTTGTAATGTCTCATTGATCTCAACTGAATGATTCACAGTATCAGAAAGGTAAGTAGGGGTGGAGGAGACTGTGTTTTTAAAATGTCAACAAACATCTGGTCCCCATTTGTGAGAATTACTGAATCTTCTTCAGTCCTTTAACCCTTTCACCCACATTGTGTCTGTGCTTGCATAGTTTATAAGTTTTATCTTCCGAATCCCTTCCATGAATGAAACTTGATATAGAAAATTAATCTTTTCTACAGTCCCTTCCAAGGATTAAGAGAAAGACTGATTCAAAGAGCTCCCACCTCACACTCCTTCCTGACACTCACATCAATCCAGTTTAGGGTTGTGTCAACATTTCTGACATAAACCTTTCAATTTCAAAGCCAGTATTCCCACAAGGCTGGGAACGTGGTAGGTAAGGTGTCAGCTTGGGAGTAGTTTTGTGTCTGACCCCAAATGCAAAGGGTATTCATGGTCATTCAAGCCTCCTAAAAGCATTTGGGGGTGGGGAGGATATGTAAGTTGTTCCAAAATTACCCATAAGAACTGATTTTTGACAGAAGGGTTCTTAAATTTGGGAGCTTTTGTCTGGTATTTCCAAGGGCTGATTTTCAGAAACTTCTGAGTATCGACTGACTGGATACCAGGCATTTTAGACGCCCCAGTTTGGGTGCCCAAAGGCAAAAATGCCTGTATTTCACTCTAGACTTCTGATACAGTTGTGCCTCTAGCATATAGAGACTCCTTTTTTTTTTCTTTTTCAATTACAGCTAAGGCGAGGCAGGGTATTAGTCTAGATGTGAGGTCCGATTACATGAATGATTTCTGAGTGGGAAGAGACTAAAACCCTCTCTTCCAACTTCTTAGATCAGCCACTGTACCTCTTTAGTAGGGCAGCTTGAGCCAAGGCTACTCTCCACTCCCATTGAGAGAAAAATCCTGTTATTTGAACTTGCAAAGCTGAGAAGGGGTTGGCAAAATCTGTGGTGCCAAAGTATCTCATCCGGCCATGCACTTGACCATGAAGGTACAGCCCTGGGAGGCCTAGCCTCCTGTGAACCTACTGCTATAGATATCCCCAGATGTGCAGTACTGCCTAATTCACACTTCCCACAAGACAGCAGGGAGGGGAGATGCTGAAATCTCTCGTAACGTGCCAGCAGCTGCTATTTCACCCTTGCAGATCTATCGTGTGCTGATGGGACTGTGTGCATCAGCTGATAGTCCTTGCAGTGCTGGTAGAAAATCCCCTTTCCCTAAAAGGGAAGAAGAAAATAGAGGACCTGGAAAGCTGGTACTAGAGAAATGGAGATTAAACACAGGAATACCTTAACAAATACATTTCCAGGTGTCTTAGGTGGCAGTGGAGAACATCAAGGACTTCTGCTGTCCAGCCAGTTCCCCATCATACACTGGTGTCAAGGCTGTGCTCAATGCTGCTGTATCAGAATATTTAGCTTTATGAAAAATTCTGTGATTTTTTCCTAAATTTGAGATCCCCCCACAAAAAAAGAACAAATCTTGTAATTTCCCCCAAAAGGACAATTTGGATGTTTTTTAACCACCTGTACCTCATTTGTTAACTGAAGTAAAGATTCAGCCTTGGAGTACAGACCTGCATCCGTTAGAGACAATGGCATCAGATAAAGGTCTGATTTACAGATGGACAAAGTATCCAAATTACCACTGGTTAGAACTGGAATAAGAGGAGCTGCACATCTATGAAATTCAGGCCTCAGATGACTATCAAATAATTAAGAACAGTTAGCAGCAGCCGCTAACATAAAACTTCATCAGAATTTCACATGCTGGCACAGACTGGGGAGTCTTAAGCAATAACAGAAACTGAGTTATACAATTAAAGCATATAGGGATAAATTCTGTTCCTGATAAAATCTGTGGGAAAATTGCCATTGAATTCAATATGACCACTAAGATGTGCCCATAATTATTAGCAATGCATGAAACACTTTGGACATTTGGTAAGGCTGCATAAATGAATTGCTGTGCTTCACCAGGGAGGAAATGGACTTAGCATAATAACTTTGTTGGCTTTATTACAGGAATTGTCCACAGGACAGCAATTCCATTTTACCACAATTTTTGAGGTTTGAAATTTGTTTTCCCTCCACATTGGAGAGAAGAAAAAGAGGAAAATAAAAAACTTTTCAAATATTTTGTAAAATTAAATGACACTGGAATTTTAATTACACTTTCGTACTATACATGTTACAGAAACCTGAGGCTCTGCTTCTCCTTGAATACTCTCTGTGACCAAGCCCTGAACCTCAAAAGTCTCTCCAAGAAAAGTGTCAACAAAATAGACACTTCTCTACAAAATGCTTCAGCTTTGATGAAACATGTTTTAACAAAATGTATTTAATTAACAGCTCTAATTAGAACGTAGTGTGCAGTTCCAGAGGTGAAAAGAAACTCTGTTGCATACCAAGAACCTTCCATTACAAACTAAATTCTCCTGGGGTTTTTTGGGTTCCCTGTCTTTCTTAATTGTGGTTGGCAGTAGGCATGGACACTACCAATGTCCTTGCAGAAACATAGCTTTTAGGCCAATTGCATTCCACGGTAGTTGAAGAAATTTAAAAATGAAAATTAAAAATCTCCCAAGAGATCCTTTTTTGTTCAGACTTTCCCAAACAAGTATTTTGGAGATGTTTCTTGAGCTTTTGACATTTATTAAATTTTGTACAACTGAAGAGAAAATGGGAAACCTACAGCGTGATGATGTTTTGAGACTTGAGTCTTGTAGGCCCAGTTGCCTACTCAGCCAGAAAATTTCACCCTGATCTGTTTCTGTGTTTGTTTCATCTCTTGTAAATTGAAGAAAAACATAGTGTTAAAGGCTGAATGTATTAAAAGGGAAGGTATTCAATTTTGGGGTAATAGCAACAAGGTACTAAAGACGGATGCTTAGATAAACACAGAATCACGGAATAATTCAGATTGGAAGGACCTATTGTGAATAGCTGGTCCACCCCACCCCCCTCAAAAAAATGGCTGGCTTCCAACTTGCATTAGACTATTCAGAGCCTTGTGTTGTCAATCCCTGAAACTAGCCTTTTTTTAGTATTATAATGATATTTACTGTTTTTTCTTGAGGACCCATTTTCCAAACTCAGGACAACATTTTTTTTGTAGAAAGGCTTATTTTAGGCAAAATGTAGTGCCTAGTTGGTCAAAATCATCAGCAAATCTATGTCAAATACGACAGTTTGGGGGGGGAAAAAAAGCTTTTAAGTCAATTTGCCTCAAAATTTTGGGAACAAAACCTTCCAGATTCCTGTTTTCAGACCGTTTCCTTTTCAAATTCAGCTGCATTAAATATGTCAATAAAATAAAAATCAAAATAAAATATTTAATTTGTGGCCAAAGAAAATGTTTCTTTCTTCACAAGTTCATTTTCATTTTCATTTTGATAAGGAAAGTCCAGCAAAGAAAAGCAACGTTATTTCCAGGTGATTTCAGAATAGTGGTTTAGCCACTGAAGCTGAACAAACCAAAGCCACCAAGCCACTGCTATCTATACAGCTTTTTTGGTTGATCTGTTTCTTTTTCTTTCCCTTTGTATAGTTTTTGAGAAGGGCTAGAAAGTGGAACTCGGGGTGACAAACCCAAAAATGAAAAAGCCCAATATTTGGAATTTTTTCAGTATGTCTCCCTAGCAATTTTGACTTTTTTTTTTTCTTAATGCTGTTGTTCTTTTAGCAAAAACCTGGGACTTCCATTCTCTGGACAAATGGAGCAGTTAGAGAAACCTCGTAAATCTTCTTGAATCAACCAGCATGTCCCAAGATTGACAGGGCATCTTTGCAGGTCCTCTCCGTCAAGTTGCACTTACAGAAAAGAGAGCCTTATTCTCTCTTCTAGAAGCAGTTGAGCTAACTGAAGAGGTGACTACCTCCATATCATCCAAAGGAGCTCACCACTGCCTCCCAGCTGAAGGTTACTATCTCAAATCTAGCGGCAAAGCTGAAGATATGCACCTTCCCTCCCTTCGAAATAAGCCAAGTAGATCTACCGATATAAATATCGAGTGCCTGAGAGATACCACTTTGCCTGAAATGGTTGAAGCATGCATTCAAGGTTTCATATCTCACACCCAGAAAGGGGGAAGAAACTGGAGAGCCCCAAGTCTCACCTTGCTTCTTTTGAGGAACAAGCTCTTCTGCCAAAACTAGCCTGGAGCAATCCCTTTCCTTGAGCAGAACAAGGAATATGACTGTAATGAGTAAAGTCTTGCAATTCTGCAGACTTTCAAAAGGCTCTCGGAGATATAAGAGTACAAATCTGATGGAAAGCTAATGAAACTTTCACTCCTAAATCTCTTAGGTCCTTTTGAAACCTTACTCACTTATCTTCAAAGCACTGTTCAGGCATAAGCCTTGGCAATTTGCGTGGGTGATACTATATAGGGATTAACAGCCATTTTATAGATGAGGAAACTGGGGTGAAGTGATGTGCCAAAGGCCACACAAGAAGTCGTGTCAAAGGATTGAGATGGAGGAGGATTAGCAAAGTGAGAGAGGGGTGTTTCATCACTTAGAGAATTTTGGAGAGAAGAGTGTTCATCAGATTAGTAATTAAAATTCTGGGCTGTTCAGAAGCAAAATACTATCATCCTCTTAAAACTTCTAATTTCAAAAATCAAGTTTTTCTGTTCTTGGGTGGGATTTTTCCTTCTCTTTCTGTCTTCTCTTTCCTATTTCTGCTGCTTTTTATTTTCTATCTTTTTAAAAAAGGGAGTGGAGAAAGACAGATATAAGATAAAAATTAAAGATACAGATCCAAAAACTGAAAAGATGGGAAAATATTCTGTATCAGCGGACATTTTGCTGTGAGTTAAGAAAGAGAAAGGGTAGCAGAAAACTATGCTAAAATGGCTAATAATAATGGGAATATTATGGCCCAATCATCTGGGAGTGTAAGAGACGCAAGATTTACAGAAAGAGAAAATATCAACTGATATGGTTGGGAAAAAATAACACAAGTTCTGGCGCACATAAATCTTTCAGATCTGAAGCTGGCAGTAAAATTCAGTCTAAGGAGAAGCCTTAAACATTTGCTGTGTGCATAACAATTATGTTAATCATCTAAACAACTGGAGAGAAAAAGGTGGCTCACGAGTGTGGAGCAGAAGCGGGCGCCATCGGGGCAGAGGTGATAAGGTTTTACTCCCTCTTGGACACCAGGAAGCATGGGTAATTGCCTATGGAACTGTGAGGGATTATCTGGCAGTGTGAGGGAAATTATAATGTGCAAAAAAGCAGTTATGTCTTTAAAACACCGAGCTCAGCTTCCAATGGCCAGTGCAGCGCAGAGCAGCTCAGCCTAATTATGAGCATTTACTTTGCTTCATACCCTGGTTTTTCAGCCCACACAGTGTTCCCTGAAACTACAGCTATCCTAACGATGGTACTCTGGCAAATTAATTTAAAGGCAGCTCGGGGATACCTGCATGAGCTTCAGTGACTGCGGTATAAACATCCCCAACTGTGGGTCGAAGAATGGGAGCGAAGTATGGGTGACTCACCAGCTAAGACAGGAGTGTGCCAGGCAAAGTCTTTCCAGGAAAGCGTGGAAGGAACTAACCTGTCTCCCAGACACGGGAACAAGTTGGGCTGGGGTTGGCTGGTAGGATGTTGTGGGGGAAGTAGCTGTTCAAAAGCTAAAAGTGACGACCCTTCCATGCTGGGGAAAAGTTTACGGCTTGGTTAAAAGCCAAGTGTATGTGACTGTGCTTGCCTGGTAAAAAGGACATAAGCAGCAAGAGAACTGTCCAGGTTGACGTGACATCTTCAAACTCTTCCACAGAGCAGAGTACAATCCCTCTGAGAAGCAACTGAATCCGCTAATCCCTGCCGAATGGAAGGGAGCTGCTAAAGAGAGGCTAAGTAACTTGCCCAAGACTTCAGGAGGCAGGAATCACCTCTATGAAATTAGGACCCCCTCTCACTGGCTGTAGAAGTCAGTGGGAGTTCAGGGTGGAATACTCTTGATCATGTATTAAAAGTCCTTTGACACTTAAAACATGTTTAAGTTTCTTAGAATACCTCTCCAGCCCAGATCCTTGGAAGTACTGACGCACCCAACTCCCACGGACATCATCCTCATCTTTAACCAGTGGCCTTTCAAAATCTGACCCTGATTTGGTACTTCAGGGCCCTTGGCCTTGTTCCTCAGAGATGTTGAGGGATTTCTGCTCTGCGTCAGGTCTTTCATCACCTACCCCTTAAAGCTCTATCCTGAGCACTCGGGGCTAGTGGCCTGGTCCCAAGCCTATCAGTGCCAATAGAAAGATTTCCATTGGCTTCAGTGGGCCTTGGAACAGTCTTTAAATCCTTAAATAACCTACTCTGAAAGAGTCTATCCCCAAAATTAATCAAGGGAAGGAAGGTCTGTGAAAACACAGCCATCTACGTTCCCAGCTCCCTCCCAACCCCTCCCTTCCCCTCCCCCACATTTCAAGCACTTCTGCAGGTGATTTCTGTAATTTTAATTAATTTTAATTGCCTGATTAATTTAATTGAAACACCACGGAAATTAAATGCACACATTATGGTGTGTAATTAACATTAAGGCAATGACACAAACTGGCCAGAGTGGAGCGAAGGTCTGTACGCTCTGTTAGTGATTCATGCTCTTCTATTGCTGGTGCTCAGGAACACGAGTTTGGAAGGTGTGTGAGACAGGGGCTGGTTTTGCAAGAGGTGCTGCTTGCTGGGAGAAAGCCACAGCAGGCTGGGATGAATTACGGGTGGCATGGCATGAAGCCTTGTTGATGAAACCTGCCTTGATCTGGAGGGTTTCGTCATGCCACCTGGTGAAATGAATGTGGGGTATGGGGCGGGGTGAGGGAGAAGGAGTATCCAGAGCTTTCCTCAACAGAGAAGAAAACCTTCTCAAGACAATGCAAAAACATCCATAACTGGGATAAAATTTCCCTTTTGCAAGAAGTGTAAAAACTGCCATTTTGGAAGAGGGCTATGTTCAGTCTTTCCATCTGTGCCAGGAACCATGGATGTATTTGCATGTTAATTTTGAGTGTTCATTAGAGTCATTTTTTTATTTTCCTAACCTGAGGCCTTTTTTATTATCAGGAGGGTGGATGGATATTTTCCACGATAAGATCTTGTTTGCTGGGTTTTTTCTTGTGTTGTGCTTTTTTTATTTGCTTTTTTTTTTCCTCGCTTTCTTTCTCTAACCTGGTGTGTCAAATTCCAGTCTGTGTGAAAGGTGAGGGCGTGTTAGAGAAGACAATGAAATGTTCTGCATATGCAGGGAATTCTGGAAAAAGCTCAGGGCTTTGCTCGTCCCACCCCACTCCACCCCTGCCACTCCCGAAGAGCAATACAACACTGATCGGTGAGATCATTGCTCTGAGGGGGTAATAAAACAAAACCAGAAAGGGTAATTTAGCAACACTATATATGGAAAAATTGGCCAGTTTTGTGCAACCACTACTGCAAAGATGCCAAACTGACAGAGGTAGACCAGATAGGATCTTTCAGATCACTTCTGTTAAAGTCAGGGAGACTCCCCTTTACACATTTTATAGGATTGACACAAATAAATAATTTTGGTCATTTTTCTTATCTCTTTTACAGAAGACTCAGTTCAGAATAACTCTCTGGGTTTGAATTGAATCATCCTCAGCTGGTGCAAATGAAGGAGAATCCATCCCTAAGACTCTACATTTCTACTGCTTACCATTAGCGTATCCACTTAAAAGAAAATTATGGAGGCTTTCCCAAGACAATAAAATTCCCCGTTCTCTTTTCATAGTTACACGTTCTTCCAGGCCCATCAAACTTTTTTGTGGCCATCCCTGGCTCCCAGTCCACCAGACCATTCCCAGAGATAATGTGCCCAGCTGCACATACAAGCATGTTCTCAGCACTTTCCAGGGTATGGTATGGCATTGCCAGTCAGGGGAGTGTGAATAATTGTTCTGCAGGTAAAAAGACCTAATGCAGGGTTTTTTTTAAAAAAAAAGATAGTCCCACAGAAAGGAGTTCTAGAAGTCACTGTTTGTTCTGTTCTCTGCAGAATGTCCCAGCGGATCAAAAACCATTGCTTTTAAGAAAACGAGGTCAAATGTCCACCTCAGCACCCAATGGCTGAAGAAGAGCCATCCCATCCCCATAATTATAAGGTAGCGATAAGAGCTTTTCTTTAGGTTTTAGGAGACCTGAGTTAAACTCTCTCCCCTCTCCAAGTGGATTCAGACTCGTGCCTCCCACGCAAGAAGAGCTTCCTAACCAGGCAGCATTAAGTATTTCCAATCCCTCCCAGTTGATGCCGTTCCACTTTGCAGCCGTAACCTGGATCTGGGATCCAGGTGCCTCCCTCCCAGGAGAGCAGCCTAATCAGCAGACTGGTGACTCACCCTGGCTCTTCGGTCTGTGTGAGCTCTGAATTATTGCCTGCCAAGTGGAAGGGCTCCAGAGCTGTCTGGATCACACTGCCCTCGGATACCCTCCATCCCGGAGGCTAGGCCACTCAGCAGCTGGTTGGGAAACATCTGCTCAATTCCAACTTTCTTCCTGATTCAGCTACCTCCTCGCCGAATATCCTACTCACCTCCCTGGGAAGTGCTATGGGAGCACGCTGCTCTTAATTCCTCCCCTTGGATCTGTTCCAATCTCAAAAAAAAATTTAAATACTAGTCAATGCAGAAGGTAAATTGACTAATTCCTGAGGGTGATGGTTAGCACATTGTCTGTGGGTTCTCTGTGACTGCATATTCACATGAAATAAGACATTTTAGACAGAAGGGGTTGAGTACATTCACCTTCATACTCTAGCAGCATGGGCACTTTCCAAGAAAGAAGAAAAACTGAAGCTGAGTTTGCAGCTTCTGGCACAAAAATGCCAGCAGCTGAGTAATCCCTGACAAAACAGATGTGTCCTATTCTTATTTCACCTTCAGTTTTTGGAGAATTTACTCCACAAATGAATCACCCAGGTGAAGTTACCAGTAGATTTGGCCTGAAGGGTGCAAGTAATTTCATGACAGCTGAAACTGCATTTCACAGCGAACTTAGCCTATGACCAAAAAGTAATAACAAAAAAATGGTCTATCATTTCCAGGTCCATCTTATCCAGGTGCAGTTTTAAGGAGGAGCCAGAGGAAGATTCAGGTGCCACCGTTAGGTCTCTCCTCTGCCCCCAGGCACTCAGTGATTCACGAAGGCCCAGCAACTGCCCTGCCCAGTGCCACAGCTTCTCCTTAGATCCCCAAAGCCAGAGGAAGAGCAGCTGCAAAGCTGCTCTCCACATGCACACGTGAGATGTCCTAGACTGACCTCAACTCCCTTTGGAGCCCCAACAAAAAAGGACAAGGGTCCTCGGTATGGGGACCAGGGAGAGGAAGCAGGGTTTTAACCCTTTCTGTGAACACAGAATCACAGAATCAAAGGATCACAGAATGGCTGAGTTTGGAAGGGACCTCTGGAATCACCTGTCCAACCCTCCTGCTCAAACAGGACTACCTAAAGCAGGTTGTCCAGGACCATGTCCAGATGGCTTTTGAACACCTCCAAGAATGGAGACCCCACAACATCCCTGGGCAACCTATGCCAATGCTCAGTCACCCTCACATAAGAAAGTGTTTCCTGATGTTCAGAGGGAACGTCCTGTGTTTCAATTTGAGCCCATTGCCATTGGTCCTGTTGCTGGGCACCACTGAAAAAAACATGGCTCCATCCTCTTTGCACCCTCCTTTCAGTTATTTACACACATTGATAAGAACCCCCTGAGCATTCTCTTCTCCAGGCTGAACAGTCCCAGCTCTCTCAGCCTTTCCTCATATGTGAGATGTTCCAGTCCCTTCATCATCTTTGTGGCCCTTTGTTGGACTCTCTCCAGCATGTCTATGTCTCTCTGGTACTGGGGAGCCCAGAACTGGACACAGTACTCCAGGTGTGACCTCAACAGCGTTGAGTAGAGGGGAAGGATCATCTCCCTCACACTGCTCACAATACTTCATCTAGTGCAGCCCTGGACACCATTCACCCTCTTTGTGGCAAGGGCACATTGCTGGCTTATGTAACACCTGGTCTTCATCCACCTCTAGGGTTTTTTTTTTTAATATAGCAGGAAATAGAGGAGAAGAAAAGCAAGAATAATGAAGGAAGAGAACAAACATTGCTGACAGTGCTCTGCCAGTTGGCCCTGATTGTGACCAAGAGATTATTCACTCCATCTTCAAGGAAAGATCATTTGCGCCTGTCCCTTACTTCCCAGCTGAGACCATCAGCAATGATTGTGCCTAGAATAACCTACGCGAGCTAGCCTGGAAAGCCACAACCATTGTTATTCATAGCAATAGTGGTGGTATTAATAAATAAGGTTCCTATTAAAATGATAAATAATAATGGTAATGATCATATTTTAAATAAAAACAGGGGTAATAATAATAGTGGAAATAATAACAATAATTGGATCTGCATTCCACTACCATCTAGAGGTAGTAGAAAAGGTTATTGTCAAATTGTGGTAGATGTTATATGCTCAGGCAAGAAAACCTGAAACGCTTCCCATTTTAACTGACTGGGTCGAAAACAAGAGTGTTACTATTCCCCCTGTGTACCTGAGAATAATAGATTGAAGTGGAAGTAGATTGTCAAGGATGTCCACTGATTTTAGGTGCCTCATTTGAGACCTCTAGGGCATGACTTTTCTAAGATCTTAGCATTACAGAAAGTTTTCTGTTTCAGACACAGATCCCATCAACTCTAATTGTCACAATAATGGCTCATCACATTTGCAAAGCAAGCCAAAGAGTCCTAAACAGGGCTCCTAGGGGATGAAAAAAAGGGACTCCAGGAATTCATTCATCTCTCCAAGGACCTTAGCAACGCCAACAGGGGCAGAGTTCTTCTCTCCAGATAAGCATTCAGGTTCCTTAACTGTAAGCCCCTCCTTTCTGTTCCTGAAAATCCTCTTCTCATTCTTTATATACCTTCAAATTTCTGTGGCAAATGTGATGCTCTTGCTAACCTGGAAACATCCTAAAACAGGGGAATCTAAGTGTTCCTGTATGAGACAAGGATCCTGGCGAAATCTGTTGGTTTTTTTTTTTTTTATGGGAAAACCAAAAGACCTTTGTCATCCCTGTTGTTGGCAATGAAATATATTTGGTCACTACTACCAATTCTATGGATGATTTTCAGTCACGTACAACTTTTGGCAAAGCTAATGATATTACAAATTTTATCTAGACAATTAATCACTTCCACAAGAGAACAACTATATCCACTACAGTGACCGATGTAGATTCTGACCAAGGCATTAGACGGGAAGAGGATCTGAAGTCTCTGCAGACATTGACAGCTACTGGGGTTAATACTAAGCTTGCAGCTGAGTTACCTTTCTGCATATACACTGAATGGGTTTTTTATTACAGAAATAAGTTCTGCTCTGAAGGGAATTTTCAGTTCATATTTCTCTGATATATACTACATTCCCTGAAAATGTTCTAATTCATAATGAAGTGGAAGAAAGTTTATCTAATTCTGTACAGATGCATATATAGGAACAAAAAAAAAGGAAACAAGAACATTTCTCCAAATTTTGCTTGGTACGTAAATGTGATTGAAACTCAAGAACCCAACCAAGTGTGAAAACACGCTTATATCATATGCTTATATTATAGCCAGTGTTGTGTTCTGGGGCAAAGAATCTGTAGTCATATAGTAAGACACTTTCAGGCATATATACAGGAGGTCAAAGGTCCAGCTGGTTTATCCGGTGTATGACTTCCCAACCTCAATATTGCATTTCTTGCTTTCTGAGTGCTTGGCCACCCAGCCTGAACCACACTGAAGCTGGTTACTTGCTTAGAATAAATATCAGCTTCCACGTGGATGCACAGCTGAGTTTATTTATTAGGCACCTTCTCTTGAATAATATTTGTCACCTTCCAGAGACACCCCAAAATAGAATTATATAATCAAGCTAACAGGGGAGCAGGGAATGGCCTAAACCAAGCAGTGGTCATTAAAATAAAAGAGCCATAGTTCTTATACTGATTTCATGACTTGAGTGGTGACTTTTTTGGAAGAGGAGTGCTTTATGTTGATTTAGCTCTGAGGCAAATGACATAGACATCTGGAGCTATACAGCATTAGATCCACTAACTGCGCTGGAAAGATCGTGGAGGTTTCCCATAGTTTATCCACAACCCCAAGGCAGGAATCACTATTCCCAAACACTGCCTCAGATATAAGTTGAATAGGTACTCTGTAATGAGAGAGACTCTGTAATGACTGGAGCAGAAAAAATAGTTGAAGCAGGGAACAGAAGCCAGAATGAAAGCATCCCAATCACCAAGAAGCAAACTGGGAGCAAACATGGTGTTAGGTCAAGCAGAATTGCATAAAAGTTGATGGGGAGCTCTCTGCTTGAAGTTCCTCTCATGTCCTCTCTGCCTTCCTGGAGCAGCGGAGGTAACTAGACAGATTTTCATAGTTCTCATGTCGGGAGCTAAACAGGAGCTGAGAAGACTAATAAAAAGCTGTGAATCCACTTCAGCATCAGTTCCAGCAAAGCAAGCGCTGAGCAGCGAGGGCACCAATGCCAAACCTGCTTACTGCTGATGGGAGCCAGACTGTTTCCTCCCGCACCATGCCCCCGAATGAGTCACGACAGATCAAGTCCCGTTCCGCCTATATTCTCACCCAGAAAAACTGACTGAACTCTGGAAAGCCTTGTTCAGGTTTCAAGGTTTATGCGAGAGGCAGAAATGCCCTCTAACTCCCCCAAACTACTCCCTTGCTTCCCAGGGAGCACAAACCCAGGATGCTGCAGGGCAATTAAAAGGCTTGCACTGCCGAATAAACAGTGACAAATTGTAGATTAAGAAAAAGCCTGTTATTTGTGTGAAAGAGGCAGCCTTTGCCGCCAAATGGATTCATCTGTCATTGCTACTGATTGCTCCCTTTCCACTAAACGTCCCCTAAGAAAAATGTAAATCCTATGTAAATCCTTTGTTATCACCCGACAATGTGCGTATCACAAGCTGCATGGGTTAGAACACAGGTCCATTTTTCTCCAGACTGTGCCACTCCTCTTTCAAATTTCAAGGTCTTAATGTCTCAAGAGTGAGGTGGCAGAAGGCGTTCAACCCCCCTGGGACAGATTGAGCGAGGAAAGCCCTCACAAGAGGAGGAGAAGGGGAATCTCTTTATGGGTTTTGCTGTTGCAGTCAGCCCCGCTGCAGTTTGGAGTCAGTTTATTCTCTTCAGAGAAACGAATAGAGGCTGAGAGATGGATCCAGAGCTCAGAAGAAGAGCACGGTGAGGAGGAAAGCATAAAGGAAGAAAAGAGAGGTAAAGGGGTACAAAGCTAAATGACAAGGGAGCTGTGCAGAATTCACCTGCCGCACCACATTCCTCAATAGTTTACTCCTGTCTTTGTGCCAGAGTGCCACATTCATGCCACGTTGCACGGGTTATGATAGGAAAAATACAAAAGATAAATGTAGCAGCAGCCCCATGTTTACAGAAAAGCCAGCAATAGCTAATCAAATGAATCTGAGGGCTGTGGCACTGTAGCAAGATAAATCTTGCTACAGAAAGATTTATCAACCATGTTTACTAAGCAACCTGTGAAACACTTGGCCAACCTGCTCACCAAAACCCAGGAAGCTCAGAGACATGTACAGGTCATTGAAAGCTACATTAGCTTATCTCCTCCTCAGACAGCAGGACAGAAACTGTAAGTTATTGTCCAGATTCTACCCTCAATACACTCTCGTGGCACCCGCAGGTGGATTTCAGTCCTGTGAGCGTACCCTGGTCGGAATAACACCAGCCTAACTATCAATCCGATGGAAGTCCTCTTAGTTTTCCAGAGGTTGGTACTCCTCTTTGAAAAGCAAGCCCCAGAGAAGCTGGTTGTGGAGCTGTGATTACAAAGATAAAGTGTGAGGTGTTCCTGTTTGTCAGGTGGGCTTAAAAACCTCAGCTTTCTGTTTTTTGCGATTACCTTTTATAATAGGTGTATGGAAAATCACTGTTATCAGATAATAATTTCATTAATGCACACCATTATTAAGGATGATTCCTGACACGTAAGTCCAGCTGAATCCAGGGACTTGCAATTATTATTATTATCATTATTATTATTATTATTATTTATACCTTTTGGAGCTCAGCTTATTTTAAGGTCACAGGTACCCTGAGGTAACCCTGAGGTACCTTAAGGTTACTTCTCATGGTGCAATCCAGTTACCTCTAGCTTAAGCTATAGATATTTGGTGAACTATGGTAGATGTTTGTGTGCACTTGTAGGCAGTGGTGAGTTGGGGTAATTTGCCCTAACATCATCCATAATTAAAGAGTTTTAATCTCATTCTCTCTAAAGGCTAAGAGACTTTGTTGTTATGGACCACTTTTTGTGCAGTGAAGTAACTCTCATAACTCTCATAAACTGAGAGCCACTGTGTAAACAAAGAATGGAAAAGGCTCTCCCAACCGTGCATTTCTACCCCTGTTCTCAACCCCAAACGCAGCTGCAAAACCCCTTTCTTTTGTGTGTTGCTTTGGCCACATAGCCCTTCTCTGTGCATCCTTTCTCCGGTTCTGTCGCATCACACATAAGCTACTTATCTTCACCTTAGCAGTCCTTAGTATTTCTGATTTGGTCTCCTTCATGGGATATACCATTAAAAACTCAGCAGGTGTCCCACTGAAGAACAGTGGTATCGGGAACACCATGGGTTTTTTTCCATATGTAGATTTAGGCAAAGGCTCCAATCTCTTCGCTGTCTCTTTCTGATGTTGCCAGGCAAATTTTTTTTTTAAGGAAGAGTACCGTGTCTGAAGGAAGAATTCGACCTCATGCTAATTAGCTAATTGCACCAGCAGCATCTCTCTTTCCTCACAGTTTTTAACCATTTCTGCAGTTTTCATCCTGCCTAACAACCCTCAACTGTTTCTGCTACAGTCATGTGTCATCTATATGGCTAGAGTCACTTATGAACAACAACAGTGACATGATACAACACAGTTATGCCAGGGCTGGGAAGGAAGCAAAAGTTTGATGCCTTTGTGGGCGTCTCTATTTTGGCAGATGCAGAAGCAGACCCACCTCAGCCAAAAGTTAGCATTGGTCTAACAGCTGTTTGGCCAAGGTACTGTGCACAGAGACAGTATCTTGCCTGCCTGCATAGCTATGATATAGTCACAGGCTAACTCCAAACTAAAATTGCTGCAATGTTTGAAGAAATCATGTAGTACCTCTTTTCAAGGGTCTGCTGCCCGTAAGAAGCCCATAGTTCAGCCATGGACATCCACACCACACAGGGACTGCCGAGAAAGACGATATCAGCAAATCTTATTTGCCCTTATGGATGGCAGATCCAAGACTGTTCAAGAGAGAAGCCCAAGATGACAGATGCCCAAGGTGACAAGGCCGTACAAGATGCCCGTATGGTCATGTCAGGCATCGTACAGGTCATGCATTGTAGGGTTCACGCCCAACGGTCAGCGCAGGCCTGGACACAAAGCACAATTTGGCTGAGGCACGTGTAAACTTGAGGCTTTATATAAAATGCACCAAGGAGATGTACCCAGGGACACTGAGGGCCATATTTATAAAGATACTTGTGTGCCTTCAGCTGTCCACAGGCACCCAGTGAAGTTTGCAGAAGTGACTGCAGAGAGGTAATTAGGTACCTAAAGTCCTGCTGATTTCAGCACCATTGAAGATCTAGGAATGAGTGCCTACATCCATGAGAATTTGGAAAGCTTTCCAAGCTCTCCTCTCCGTTTTAAGAAGTCCAAATATCTCCAGTAGTCTAACCCCAGTAGTCAGAGAAAATACATGGCACAGAGAGGTACTGAACAGGGTTCTCCCAAATTAAGAACTAAACACTAGATCCAAGACAAGGACTTAAGTGCAAATTTTTTTTGGTGCCTGGCCCCAAAACAGAAACCCAAAGTGCAGCGTTAGGCCCCTAGGGCTCTCCCTACCTAATGCATAAGGAGCGTTAGTTATCTCAGAGAGTGGAGCACTTCCATACACCTCCTTTCTGGTCCTGCTACAGCCTCAAGCCCGGAGGCTTAAAACCAGGAAGTCTGCCACAACAGGGAGCAGCCCTGGGGCGAGACTCCATGCGGTGCATCGGAAGCCACTGAAAGCAAGCCAATTTGGAAATGCTGAGCACACAGGGTGTGCCCAAACTCCAACCCATCCTAAGGTACGTGAATCAGGTCTGCAAAGCAAAATATCTCCCTCCACTTAGGTTCCAGAGGGCCGAGCCCACTCCCGAGGGGAGACATCTGGAAGCACTCAGAACTGAGCTTTGCTCACTCTTTTTGAAACGTGGACCAAGACCGGGGTGCACACACCTTCTTTTTTTTTTATCAGGAGACGAGCTAGCGAAAGCGCTGGCCCATGAAGTGAGAAATCTGGCTTCAGTGCCTTCTTCAGCCTGGAGGGATCCAAACCACATTTCCCACCTGCCAAGAGAGGGCCCGAACCAACAGGGGTAAAGTGAGGTTGAGATTGGGGAGATAGGATGTGCAGCCGCCTCTTCTTCTTGAAGCTGCGCAGAAATGCATTCCGGGGGGCATAAGGAGATCAAAGAAACCTCCCGTAACCCAGACGCACATAGACCACCGCTTGGCAGTCTAGCGGTTAGGCTCTCAGCTGGCCGACATGAGCTCTGGGTTAGAGTTGCACTAGTTAACGCCTTTTACATGAAAAGCAGTCATAGGGCAAAAAGAACAGAAACGCATCTCGCGGCAGGGAGAGGAATCCAGTATCTCTCATTGCCTCCCCTCCTCGGAGGTGCCTGTTTGAAAGACTCAGGAATCAGGGAGCTGCAGAGAGTTTGGGGGTGTCGTTTTTGGCAGGGGTTATATGAATCTGCGGGCATCTTTGTAATTTCTTTGGTTGTGGTTATGAACGAACCGGTGAATGAAAACATGGGTCAGATAGCCAATTTGGTGTTCCAGGCCCAAGAATGAGACATAGTACATAACATTACAGACTAGAAGCAGAGAAACAGCCATTCACACCAATTTTGACATTTTCTGGGCCCTGCAACCTAACCACAAGCAAGATTTCTTTCCAGCGAGTTATCCTTTTTTTTTTAATTTTTTTTTCTGAGTGAGACAACATTCCCCAGAATCACATGAGAGAGAGGACGTGCTGGGGGCACCCTGGTCCTGCTGGGACCATGCAGTTGGTCATGTACCTGGGGCAAAAGATAGGACCCCAGCCCAAAGCTGCTGCCAAAGCATGGGGCTCCCAGTAAGCTTCCGCTGACAGACTGGGCCAACCAGCCATATCTGGCTCATGGGGTAGGTGAGAAAGGACAGAGCTGCATTGCCAGCATGCAGGACAACAGCTTGTCTGTGTGGGAGCAAGTGGTGACCGTGAGCTAGGCTAGTCTTAGGCTCAGTCCTTGAGACCTGAATGATCAATTTGTTTCTTACCCCATTAGCATCCTCATTCATTCACTGCTTTTCATGGCTTTAACAGCCCGAAGGGCTAATGCTCCCTATACTAATGAAAGATAAGATTAATACCCACGAACACATCCCTCAACTTCTTCCTCCCTTGAGCCCAGGAGGAGAGAAACTGCTATACGCAGCGCCAGACATCATGCAACTGCAGGTAGCAGCTTTCCCTCCAGAAAATTCTCTTTTACTTGTTTTGGACATTTTTTGGCTTTCTTTGTGATTTGGGCCTGAAACAAAGAAAGGGTATTAGTCTGCAGTCCAGCCAATATTAGGAACTGAAAACTGCGGTCAAATTCCCCAAATACATCCACGTGAGTACATTTGCACTTACCAGTGTGGGCACTGCAGACAGAAATATTGCCTACGGAAACATTAACAGCACAGTTTTTGCACGTAAAGCTCTGAAATTCTTGTTCAATTTTTAATAGCACTGATGGAAAACCCTCACGTCATACGGGAGTGTGTGTTTTTATATATGCACCATATCTGGAGATGCCCTGGTAGCTCTCCTGTTTAGCAGAGAGACTGCCTCAACACAATCTCTGGCCTTAACGCCTACGCTAGATTTTTAGGCACGGAAAAGGAGCAAAGTTTAAACATCCCCTCCAAGGTGGAACATGTCTAAGCAGTTCATGGCCTGGAACCCAGCACTTCCCATGGCCGTGATATGCATTCACTGTGCTTTCTGAAATGAAATTTCTCTTACTTCTCTTGCATATTTTAGCAAATTCTCCCAATCTCATTTTTCAACATTTGCATCTATCACCATTCATCTTGCAAATTAAAATATTTCTGCATGACACTCTGACACACAGGAGAGAAAAAAAAAAACCCAACACAAAAGCATTTCTCAAAGTAACAGAACTACAGAGCTTTTCAAACTTCCTGTTTCATAGCACTGATAGAAAAAGTACACTGAGTTCCTATGAAGCACCCTCCTGACATTTCCAGACTTATTAGCCAGTTTTCACACTGACTTCAATCAACCTCTTTAATCCTCCAAGGAAAGAGCATTTTTAATTCACCGATTGGCTGATAAGCTTGAAGCCAAAAAATGATTTACACGTAGATGAATTGTGCTTACAAGATGGAACTTCGAGCATTAGAAGCGGATCTGAATTTCCTATCTGTCATTTTATTTGCCACATTCATTTTTGCTCTGCCATTACCCTTGCTGATTATGATCTTTCAGCGCTATTGGGCTCCTGCTTCCACAGTTTTTAATCTGCCTTTAATCCCATAGATTTTAAATATTCCCCGGCACCGAGAGACTGGAGGCAATTAACTGCCCTTCTGATGCTCTCCTTATCAGTTGCCTCCTTGTATCTCTCAGAAGCAGCCTCAAGACACTTCCAGGCTGACAAATACTACCAGCATTTCTGATGAAGCAGCCGCAGCAAATGCAATGTGAAGTCCAGCTGCGTAACCTGATTCTAAAAAATCTAGTCATTCAAAAAAATAAAAAAATGCAGCACAGGCATCTAAACTCCTGTTCCATTTTGACTTGACATGAATAGAAATAAAAAAAGCATCTCTCTAAGTTTTTAGGTTGTAGGTCGTTTGGGTTTTTCCATTGGCTTTGTTTTTGTTTTCTTTCTTTCCTTTTTTTTTTTCCTGAGAGATAATTTCTGTCTCTTCCAATCTGATTGCTGTTTCAAATTGAAAAATGAAGCCTGTTTCCTAAATCTGTCTGGGCACTTCTGATGCCCAGAAAACAGATCTGCTGGGCAGCCAAAGATCTTTGGATCAGAATCCGCGTCTTTTTGTTCTCAAGCACTAACAATGAAAAATCGGCTGCCACTAGTTGATGCAGTGTAAATTTTCCTACCTTTCTAAGGGATGTCCACTCAAATTTGGACTGTGTAAACTCAGCTTTATGCATTTTTCCATCACATCAAAGATCTGATACTACAAATGAAGAATCAAATCAGTGTGACACAGCTCATGAAAAGAAGATGTTTTTCATTAAAGACCATCTGTTTATTCACTAATGTATACATTTACATAACCCTTCAAGAATGCTAAACTTTCGCTCGAATAGGCCACATGGCAATAGCTGCGAAACACACAGAATTAAATGCAAAGGGCCCGATTCTCTGGGGCTTTGCACCTAAGGAAATCAATAATAACACAGCAAAACAAGTGAAAGGTGTTATTATTTTCATCTCCTTTGTGCAGGCACAAATTACTAACTCTGAAATAAAAAAAAAATCCATTTTTCTAGTAACACATACATACATATAAATATATATGTATACATATATATACATATGTGTCTATATATCATAGGTATAGACAATTTAGACTTCATCCTTAGCGATAATACTTTGACTAATGCATAGAAGACAGGAATACTCTACTTGATTCATAAAATTACTATTACTGCAGCTCTGTGAGCTAAAAGTATTGTATGGAGTGGGAAATTTACCCAGAGTAAAATTTCCCATTCTCGTCTTGTTCCTAGAATAGCTGAAAATGGGTATGTGGCATTTATGATCTTCTATTTATTGTCTTAACTGCCTTTTTCCATTCATATGCTCGAAATAAAGGGAAAAGTGTGTGTTAGACTGGGGGAAGAGGAGACGAAAGCCCTGATGAGGAAGAAAATGTTCTGGTTCATAATTCATTTTTGGGGGAATATAAAACCAATTGGCCACAGCAGAGGTCCTCCCAGCTTAGGATCCTGTTTAAGAAAGGCCGAAACCAAACGCACGGAGAAGAATATAAGAAAAGTGCCGGCACATGACGGTACTTCCCAAATATGCCAGCAATTTGCAGATCAAGAATTTCTGTGCCAGAGATCATGTCCTTGTATTTAACAAGTTTAAATAGCATTCTCTTCCATTAACTTCCCCAGTGGCCCCCCTAAACCATGTAGATTTTAAGCATTCACAACATCCTGTGACAGTGAGTTCGCCAGTACAGCTACATGGCAGAGCCGCTGACGTTTAGAGAAGATCTGCTGTGGTATATCACATCGTGCCGGTTCATTCCAAGCACTGGTTATATATCAGATCCCAAAAAGGCACAGAAAGACAAATTCTTGGAGTAAATTTATATCCCTCTGCTGAACCGAGTGAAGGCATTCCAACTAAGTCAGAGGAACTCGAACGATTCCTACTTGCTCAGGAGCTTATCTGAGGTTAGTGGAACTATGCTGATTCTCATTAGCTGAGAATTTAGCTCAGTATTTTATTTTCGAACGTGTCTTACAGAATTACGAATTCCATTCCAGCCAAGCTGATATATTGTGCTCACAGCTGCAGAAGCTGAGCAATTAAATTGATAATATTTGATGATAGTGTATGTATGTGTGTGGGGGGAACACATTCAATTTTGTTTGGCTCTTGAAACAAAGTCTCTGATTTTTGCAAGGTTGCAATTCTGACTCTCCATGTGCAATTGAGCCTGTCTTTCCCTTCCAAAGGGAGTGCCTGCTTGCTGGAATTAAAATTTGCTCATGACTATCAGGCAGCAATCTATGACCGATTTGTTCTCACAATCTTCAAGGCAGGTACAGAAGAATCAACATCAGAACAAGTTTCTCTTTCCATATGCATCAGTTTGTAAAGGCTGTTCTTTGGTCAACAGGTAGCTCACTCTTTGTGCAATGACTTCTTGGCATCTTAACTCAGAACACCTCAACAAACCCCTGGGAGGAGGTACGTTTCCTAGGTGGACACATCTCCCATGAGAACTGGACCGTGAGTAACATCATTATCTCCCTGACCCCTAACCAAAAAAAATCAGGAAAAACTACTTTTGTCCATTACTGGTCTGGACTAGATTTGGACCAGCAATATCCAGGTAGAAGTATCTCATTAAAAAGCTCTTTGTTTCCTTTGCCTCTTGTGCATTCCTGATTAAAGACAAGAAGAAAGCAGCCAAACGTCTGTCTTGGATCCGGAGCCAAAAGCATCCGAGTCAATGAAAACACTTCCTATTGAAGCCATAGCCTCCAAAATGTATTGCCAGTGAGGTAGAATGACATTTGCGTGGACTGCGCTTTACTCGTTATTAACCCGAGCTGTGTATATTTACAGATGGAATAAAACGTATATAGAAAAACTGCTCTTCTTTGCTATACATTTGTGCAGTCTCTAATGTAGTCACAACAGCAGACTTCGAATGTTATAGTAATATTAAAGATAAATGATAATTGTACTGGTAATACATAGTTCAGCTGAGGAGTTTTCTATCTGCAGTGATCGGCATTGTTTTCCATCATACAAAATAATTGTAATTTGCATTACTTAGCGTTCATTATTAGCGATAGTAATAGCTTAATTTTATTAGTGCCTGGGATAACAAATAGGTTGACAATCTTTTAAAATGAATATACAAAATATCCATGGGGATCTGCTTACTGCTGACCCGCAGACACTTGTGGGCTGAAATGCACCAGCATAAGAGCAGTTGGGACAGGGGAAAAGGGCAGGTGCTAAACTGATCCTGAAATAATTGGTGCTAGTTTTAAGTTAAAAAAATATATGCGCGTGTGTATATATATAGTCAGTGATGACACACATGGAATTCACAATACAGCAGAGGGGTTTGTATTAAAATAGGTTGGGCTTTTAGGGAAAATAACAGAGCTTTGGTTAGATTTGGGATTTTGTTGTTGTTGCCCTTTTTCTCGAGAAAACATAAACAATTACCCAACAAAACAGCAAACTGTGGTAAGAGCAAATAGACCGAAGGAAGAAACTTTGTTATATAACACGAAGAACCTGTGGTAACCATCCCCAGTGTGTGTTGTTTGCTGTGACTTACAGCTTTGCTTAAGCATTTTAAAGATTCTTGCAGGTCTTTTTCAAGCTGCCAGCTCTAGCCTAGGAATTATGGTAATGTGCCACTTCTGAGCCCTCGGCAGGATTTGCAACAGAGAAATCACATCAGCCTATGCTGATTAACAATTCCATTCCATCCAGAGATTTATATAAAAAAACTATCTTACATTTTGCTTTTTAATAAGAACGATCGCTATCTCAAATTGAGTCCCAGCAAATTTTAATAAAGGCCCAAGGTTGAGTGGCATTTTGCATGCTGATTTAGCTGTGATTGCTTGCTTTTGATGAGCACCAGCCGGGCATGTATAGCTTTCCTCAGAGCAGGTTTAAAGACCAGTAGTAAGGAAAAGGATAAAAATAAAAACTTCCAACTGAAATTCGAGGTCTTTTCTCTCTATGATTGATTACTGAATAAATACCTACACATATCTCTGCATTCAACCCACAAGTAATATTCCCTACAGCCAAACAGCTGTTTTAATGGCTTTTAATATACTCTCCTGTCAAAATATGTTAAGTTTGAAGGCTGCAATTATTTAAAAAAATGATATTATCAATCTATTTATCTATCTATCTTCATGACAACTCCTCAGTTTAATCAGCTGAGTGTGGACTGGGATAAACCCATGCTTTTATTCTGGCAATTTTGTATTTATATGAGGGTCCTGTGTGTTTAGCACATTCTTTGCCATTGTTTTGGATAGCACCGCCAGTGCTCCAAATAATGGTAGCATATAGGTACGATAAGGTTTCAGGTTTCTGTCATTATGCAATAGAGACAGTCTCTATCAACGGGCTATTAAAAAAGAAGAACAAATTGTCAGCGTATAAGCTTTTGTAGGCACTCTTTGTGTTTTGAGTAAAAATATGCATTGGAAATATTTATTTGGGGAAAACTGTCTTTTCTGAAGATACGAGGGAAAAAAGGAGATTGCACAAAATAGTTGAAGTCAAAGCTCGGTGGCAGCATGTGTGTGTACGCGCGTGTGTGCGTGCTATGAAAGCAGCAACGCCGTAAAAGTGATCAGGTAAAGCATTCCATTTGTTTTGATTCAGCTTTTATGGTTCTTCTTTTTCATCCCTCTCAATAAATTGTATTTCAACTTCTCTCATTAAAATAGTAACCCTTTCTTGCTCCAACTTGGGGAACAACAGAGGCAAGAAACCCTTTCATATAGGAACCATCCATCATCATTAGAAATAATGATCCTCCCACACAGTAACTAGTGCAATGTACGTGAAGGAGCAACTAATTCCCACCCAGTTTCCTTTGCCTCTTTCTCTTTGAGGGATTGCAAATGATAATTTAAAGAAACAGTGTGTGAAAGACGCCTTCAGTCACAGGAAAGCTATTTCCATCTTGTAAACTGGGAAATCGCAATAGGTGAGACAAAAAAGATCCCGTATGATTTCTGTGGAGACATGGCCCTATTTTCCAGGTTAGTGTCCGTATTGCTTTAGCACACAGAAGGAACCATTTTTACAAAAATGTTTTTGTTTCATAGGGAGCAACAAAGGGAAAGAAATGAAAGTAATGGCCAGTCCCCTGAGAGGTAATTCCCAGTAAACTGCCTTTAGCCTGCCCCATGTACTGCTGCAGCCCCTTCGTTAGGTGGATCTCACTCAGCAATTAAAGTCTGAAGGGAATAAGCTGGCAATGAGAGCTGAGCTGCTTGCTGTTGGTCTCAAAGCTAAGTCTTGTCTAAAGTCTCAAATCACTTAAGTATATACTTAAGCCCAATGCTTAAGCCCATATACTCAAGCCCACATGTAATTTTAAGCGAATAAGCATAAGTTCAGGTCAATATTTGTTCCATGTGATCAGGGCTCTGCATTAAGGCACCTCCGTAGCTTCTCTCTATGGTTTGTGAACAGAAGAGCATATCCCAGAGGGGGATTTTGGTATTAGGTGGGACTAAAACCTCGCTGGTGGTGCCCACCTCTCCATCAAGAGGCTTCATGGAGACTGCCCCTCCTGAAGGCCCTCAGTGCTTGCTGATGACACCTGACAGAAAAGACTTGGGGGAATTTCAATATCCAAAAAAATCACAATCCCCAAGCCCCTCCTTCCACCATCTGACCCTGGAGGCGCCTCGGCTCGTCGGGTGCCTCCTGGCTTGGCTTGGGCAGCCCCACTGCGATCCGGCACGGCGAGGCAGAGTGGCACCGGAGTCCCCTGCGGGGCCCAATCCTGGAGGTATGTTGGGAACACACCTACCTCTCGCTCGCAGGATCACACCCTTCAAGAATGCAGTCATAGTTGCTTTCTTCTTTTAAATGCAGCTGGCGGAGGAGGAGACAGCAGTGCCAGTGCCCTCCGCTCCTGTAATAACCTCAGGATTAAAGCGCTCACCCAGGAAGTGGGACAGTGGGCTCTGGGCCCTCCTCAGCCCCAGGGGTTCAGAGTTTCCATTTCCCATGAAACCAACCTAAACCCCAAGTTATCAGGTGAGGGTGAGATGCCGGGCACAGGGAGGAGGGGAGGAGAAAGCATTTATTTCCTCATTCAAGCTATGCTGATGAGTAGAGAGAAAGAAATGAAAGAGCCGTGGTACCCCAAGGTGACTTGTAAGCAGAGCATGAGTCCATGCCCTAGCGATTAAAAAGAAGATCGTCTTAAGTTTCGGTTTCCACTTTTTTGCTGCATGAGTATTTTGCACTATACAGCTATCGACTGAGATTTGAAGGATGTAGAGGGTATAAATCTGGAGGAGAAGACCCTTTATTCATTACATGCCTGCCTGACTCACTCCCAAAATTGCCACTCCCCCTTCCCAAATCCAGATCTCATACTCTGTCTAGATAAACACACATCAGACTGAAAAGAAAAAGGGAAATGCCCCAGAACTCCAGCATCCCTTTCTCCTCACAAAGGGTCGTGGGAATCTCTTCATCTTTCCTGCGCAGTCCCACAGCTTGACCAAGGAATGCAGAAATGCTTTCTCCACCCAGCGTCACCTGCAGTCTTGTGGTTGGGGTACTCCCATGGCAATTGGGAAACGTAGGTTTGAACCTCCCAGGCAGAGGCAAACCGAGAACTCGTCTTGCTTTTCTTGGGCAAGTGGTTTTAACCACCGGACTACAACATAAGTGCTGAGAGGCTCCTCCTTTTCCTTTGGTGACTGCATTTTTGATGGGAGCAAAATGAAGCTGGCTTTGCTCGGTCCTTTGAAGACCTGCTTAGGAGAAGCCTGGGGCCTACTTGTCCCAGCCATACTTTCCTGCAGCACTGATTCGGGCACTTCCACTTTGCGTTTTCTTTCTTGACCACTTACTGCTCAGTGTGGGGCTTTGGGATGACTTTTCTAAGGCATTAAATGCTCTTCACATACTGATCTGAGGTCCTAACACTGAGTTTGGGGTCCATTCGGGGCACATGTGCCCAAGATTTAGGTATTGCCATGAGTTATCCCATCTGGAATAAGCATTAAACGCCCTGTTTAAGGTCCTGCGTTAGGACCTTCTGCAGGTGACAAAATTTTCTTAGCTGGTGAACTGCTCAGGACTGTCTACTGTCTTCCCCTGGTCACCCCTTCAAAAAAGTCCACAGAGCTAAAACCAAGCAGAGCAAGAGCAGGGCTTCTTCCAGCAAGATACCTCAACCCACGTGGATGACTTCAGCCAGTTCCAAGAACTGCTATGAATGTAGTGCCTCCTATCCTGGTCTGGATCAGGCCTTAAGGACAGAGTTGAAACTTCAATAAAGGTTTTTATGAAGGAAGGAGGGATAACACACCACAACAGAGATGCCATTTCAAAAAATTTAATGACTTAAGGCAGATACTCAGAAACCATCGAGATGACTGTGGGATGGCCTGGATCCTCAAAATGCTCTGCACCCTGGCACAGACCCAGCTGGGCAATTCAACATGTGCTTCCTTTATGGCATATAACCAGGTTCAGTGGGACCACTCCTGCTTGTAGTCAAGAGTGGGTTTAAATGCGCAGCTGGATGCAAGCCAAAACACTCAATACTTTGCCTAATTTAGCTTAAAAATGTATAATAGGATATAATGGCTGGCACCGGAGGTAGCAGAAAAGTGAAACTTATCTGTCGGCATATTTTACAACAGTAATACCAGCTTGTGACTTGTCCCAGATGTTTACTTAGGGTAGAAAAGTGTCCTGAAATACAAGTAAATATGTAGGTGAGAAATGAATTGATATAGTTTTCTTCATTTGAGAGGAAAATACATTTCTGATATCACTATATCACTCTGTCTTACAGCTGTAATGTGCCATGGGAGAATAAGCCACCACTTTCCATTTCTTGTCTTTTGAAGTTAATTTCCGATTCTAACAGTAAATCAGAGTTATGTAATCTTGCTGATACATTACAGGGCAATGAAAATTTAATTTTTAATAAGATCTTTACTTTAAAAAAAAACTTGCAAAACGAAGAAAGCCGTGTTCAATCAAAACTGGGGCTTTGGCATGCGATGGCTAAGTTTAGAATGAAAAGTAACATCAAAGAGATGTCTTTTAGTTTAATTTCAAATAGCACATGCCACCTTGGAAGGGATAAATTCTGGAACATTTCTGTAAAATCTAGAAAATGCCACTTAAGCCTAAGGAAATCTAAATAATAAGCAAAATGTAACACTCACTGGTGAGAGAACACAAGGACATCAAACTCTGTGTGTGGTCTTCAAGAAGGGTAGCGCATATATATAATAGTCACAAGATTATGCTCAATGTATGCGGTCGAAGGATGTTGTCTGAAAATCTCTACATGCATCTCTTCTGCTATCTGACTTTCATTGGTATTACTTGAACAGACTCCCAGAAATCTTTTTGTATTTGGCCAGTACCTGCTGCCACATATCATACAGGCAGTTTAAGTATCTTTTGAACTGTACGGTGAGAAAATAGGCAGGGTCATCCAGCAACTGGTAAAATGTGCATGTAAAATGATTCCTCGTTTGTGAAAAGCATGCAAAATTTCTAGACCCAAACAGTTCACACCACACTGACGGCCGCTTGTACAATTTCTGCAGGATCTGGCCTATATATTTTGTGAAATATATAGGTCCTGGCTGCAGAGGGGGCATGAGGAGAGATTCAACTGGATAATTCTTAAAATCCATGCAGGAGAGTTGATGGGCCTGATAACAAATGGAGATTGTGAATGCCGTTTTGTACACAACAAATGTGACATTGTGCCTACTTCCCAGGAGTCAATTAAGGTCAGCCATCAGCTTTCATGGACCTTAGTTCTGACTCAAAACACTTTCCAAAAGAAAAAAACCACCAAACCCATTTCCCTTCAGTGTGACAACTATTTTTACGACAACTCTTTCACGGTAGCATGAACTCCTTCCTGTCATTTTTCAGGCTGAAGAAAACAGCAGCCCTCAGGCAGGAACCCATGCAAAGTCATGCGCCACCCCGAAGCGTCCAGGCCGCGATTCCAAAAAAGCCCATTTCAAGCAGCAATTGGAGTCTGGACCCGTTTGGATTCAACACTTTCTTTTACTGGAAAATCCGCCTCATGTCGAGCTGAGCAGCAGAGTCAGAGAGACGCTGAAGAGTCCCCTCTGGAAGAATTATCCACTAAGCAGATAAAAACTAATGTCTGTGACAAACAACAACCTTCTGTCAAATCAGCACATTCTAAAGACCACATTTTTTCTCAGACTAGGCCGCAGTTCCTATTTGCGCTTTCACACCATTGCTTTGAGACCTGATAAGATGCTATCAACGGGCCCTCTAAGTACTCAAGAACCACTTTAAGGGGAATCACTGGGGCTATTACCATAAGCAGTGAAAGATATGGTATTTATTGATGGGAGATTAATATTGGCCACAATGCAATTGATTTTTTCCCTGCAGCTTTATTTTCAAGTTCTTACAGTGTTTTGTGGCCTGCTGTGGTCTTTCAGGTTTCTTTCTTTTTTAGATATGAATTTATTTTTAACTATCATTCTAATTGGCTGGAGTTCCTCCAAGAGTCTCCAATTTACTCTTAGCATGTTTGATATAAATTGCCCTGATTTAATTAATAAGAGGAGCGATGAGTTGAAGAAGCTGCGAAGCAGGATCTTTGTGTTACCAGGTTTTGATGTAAGCATCCTAGATGTAGTAGGGCAGATCTTTTCCATCTAAGGCTGATGTTTCTGAAAGTGCCTCAAAGCTAAGAGCTAGAGCTAATGAAAGGACTTAGCGATGTACAACCTAGATGCTGTAATGCCCGCATTTTAGGTGCTTGAGACTGAGAAAGAAATCCAAAACCTGGAGTTTGGCTTCTCAGCTCTCACTGTGGAGGTGAAACACTTTTGGCTGAAAACAGATCAGCCAAAAAACCTGACTCGCTGAGAAGTTTTAATATTTTCTGTAAAAACATGGAGCATGATGTGGAAAACAAGGGGGCAGGAGGAAGGGAAGACACAATTTTCCAACAAATTTCTTCCCCTAATTTCTTTCAAAGGCTGCAAGAAGCCAAAACTTGGGATTTTTTTTTTTCAATGGGTAGGTGCACATGGAGTTGAGTACAGTGTTAGATAGCTGCCAAGTAGTTGGAGCAGCTGCCCATGAGGTAGGCCAAGGGTTTTGTCCTTCCTCAACTAGAGAGGATGCTATGTGTCCCTCCTTCCTTAGCCCCATGTGAGGTGACATCCTGCAAGGGATGCTGGAGGGCTACTTGGAGCTGTTCTTGGACCTGATGAGCACCAGCAATCACACAACAGGGGCAGGTGCTGCGCAGGGACTGAAGATCTAGGCTTCAGATCTAGGCACCCGCAGTGGCACTTAGACAGTGTCCTTTGTTCTTACTAAATCTTTGGAAATGCTGTTTTTACTTGCTCCTGGGCAGCCATAAATCAAAATCAAGTAGATCTTCAAGGATGAAATCACAGAAGGGAAATTACTAAAATGCGATGATTTTTGACTTTGGTTTTAAATGTCCATGCCAAGAAGCAGACCTGGTTTTCACTGCATGATGCTCAACATATCTTAAAATGTAAATTTCTGGGGTGCCTCTGGCCAAAAAGAAGGCTCCCAAAAACATTTTTTTAAAATTAGACCTAGAAAACAGAAATTTGGATATTAAAACCTAAAACCAAAACATTTTTATTGAATTATTTGGAAAAATAAAAATGTCCTTTTTTTTTTTATTTTAGCACCTTTAAACTCTGCTGTCTAACAAACATTGAGGGAAAAAAATCTTGCTAAAGATACCTTCTAACAGATAGTTTTGAGTGGTTCAATAAAATGAAGGAAGATATTTTTTAACCTTAAAAAAGTTTTTTTTTAAACAGGAATCTTAAAGTTCTTTTAAAATAAAAAGAGGTATTTTCAGACTCACTTTAGAATTAAGCAGAATCAAAACCAGGCAAAAGACAAAACTTTTTTTCTTTTTTTTTTTTTTTTTTTTTTGCCTTTAAGTGTTTCTTCAGTTCTGCCTGTCTTTGAAAAATGCAAAACATTCTACTGCCTGCCAAAAAGCCCCTTGTGGCAAGCACAATGCCTTTGCTGGCCAACATGCAGACGTATAACTTCCCAACCTTGCATTCTTTCCACACACAAAATTCCCATTGATTTCAGTGGGAGTTTTGCACAAAAGAACGGAGTCTTTGGGTTAATGCAAGTCTATGAAAGGGGAGAAAGTGCTTACTGTACTGAGAATATGCATCTGAATTGGTTTTATCACAGCTGGCAGGGCAGTAAAAGAAGTTTATGCGCAATAAACAGCTCTTGTGGTTAGAGTGACGTTGTTCATTCCTAGCCTAGAATTTGGAAGGAGTTATTATTTAATAAAGTTTAATTTGATGAAGAGAATATTTTTAACGCCCTAAACTGCACTCTATGAAGATGACTGACAGGCCCAGCCCACTCACAGAAAGAAATGCAATTAATTGGTTTAATGAACTCACCACATTAATTAGCTAATGTCTGTGCAGTTTCAGAATGCAATTGAATGGGCAAATCCTGGAGAAGTTGTGCTCTGGACTAATTCCCCCCAAGGTCCCTTTGCTCCTCTCCAGCTGTAGCAAGCGGTTACCAAAACGGCCATGCAGGACAGACATAACGCTTCCCTTGCGTGCAGAGCTCGGAGTAGGAGGGCTCTGCTCCATCCCAGGTTACTTAGAGCATCCAGGCCCATAAGGGAGAGGGGACATGGGTGGGAGAGAGGCTAACGGCAGAAAAATGGGTATTTCTTGCCCATACAATAAAGCAATTTTCTGTGTGTTGCAGACCACGGTGTATGTGAGAGCACTGGCATATAAGAGCCCAAATGTGGCTTTTCTAATGACCCGGCTTCCCCTTGGCCAGCTCTGCTCCTGCCAGCATGCACCGAGGGACACGCGCCAGGGTATTTAATTGCACGGTGTGACTCAGCGTGGCCAGCGGTGTCAACCCAGGTCTCGGCGTGTGCTCAGTGCTGTTTTTCGGGACAGGACCCCTTCGTAGGTGCACTCAGAGATGTACAGCGTGGACCTCAGCTCGGCCCCGGCTCCAGCCCCACACGGAGCGGACAGGGCTGGATGGCAAAGCACCCCACAGCTCCACGACCTGCACCTTTCCATGGGGGGAAAGGCAGGCTGAAAACGTGATGGGTGCAAATGCTGAGTTGAAAAAGTGCAGGGCAGGAGTTAAATGAGCGGCTGCAATGAGCAGGGAGGCAGATTTAACAGGTCTACCTTTTTCCAACCAGCTCCTGCCTCGGCCCTGAAATACAGGAGCTGGGAATGGTTAAAAAAACCCTGGCTAAAATGGCACTAATGACATTTATGACCAGCTGCAATGAAGGCTACTTTAGCTAATGTCTGCAGGTTGTTTGGAGGTCATCTGATAAGCAGGTGCCATAAAACATATTTTAGTTCACTTCCTTTTTTAATCTCCCTGGTGCAAAGTATATTTAGAACAGGGAAACCCCACAGAAGCAGGACACTAATATGTGACACAACTCTGCAGCCTCTCGATATCCTACAATTTTATCAGACGATCAAAGAGGAAGCAGTGAGCTGGGAGATGGAAGTACTGCTCATTCACCTCATTTGGCTGCCTCGTAGTGGGAGTTTTGCTTGTGTGAAGACTGACGGATCAAGGGGAAGAAGAAAAAAAAAAAAAAGACACGCTCGGTGTTAAAGGGAAGCCTGTTTATGCCTATAAGTAAGAAAGCTTGCTCAAGAATAAGTTAACTCTTGCTAGAGGATTATACCTGTAATGCTGGCAATTCTGGCCTCTGCATGAGCTGTAATATCTACTTGCATTACCTCACAGGGTGTTATGGGCCTTAATTAATTAATGTTTGTAAAGCGCTTTGAAATCCTCGGATGAAAGGCACTATAGAAGTGCAAAGCAGTTATTAATATTAATATTGCATAAGTGGCTTGGCTCCCTTCACACCGCAGAGCACACTAACTCCTGCAAGAGCTGCAGCCCTGAATCAGCAATCTTCATACCACCAGGCAGGAGCCTCCCTTCTGCCTCCTCCTCTGATCTCTTTCTTTAGGACTTCCACAGCCTCTTCTCCATAAATCCCCAACAGCCCTCTTATGCCTTCTCTCACGCAAGCAGTACAAGCAGCGAGAACAGCACTTTTCAGCCCATGGCCCCAGACCGGTGCTTTTCTGGGCAGGAGGCTGCAGGCTGAGCAGACCTTGAAGCAATTAAAATCTCTGCATTTGGGAGGTGGGACTTTACGGTTCTGGTTTTTCCCTTGAATACAAGACAGTCGAAGTCCCACTTCTGCAATACAGAGTAAAACCTGGTCAAACTTCTCTGTATTTTATAACCTTTAACATAAAATTGAGATCACTTTCAATTTCAGTCATAAGCAGAGAACAGGCAAGCCCCTCAGCAGTGCTGGTGCCACTCCAGATTTTTTCAGGCTTTCAAAGGAAAAAAAAAGGTAATAAAATATACAGGTTCTTTCCAAAAGGGTTCTTTTTCTGGTGAAAATTTCCCACCCAAAAGCCATAGCCATCAGTGTAAATTGAGAGTCCTCCACCTCTCACAGGAAACATTAATGCATTGGAAGAATGAATCCGTATAATAAACTACATGCATATTTTTGTTAGTTAGATTCTCGTTTGGTGAGTAGAAAGGCTGCGCTGGTGAATACCATCTACACAGGAAATTGAAAAGAAGGTAATTGTCACTTTATATACAAAGTCCATGAAATCATCTCAAGATGAGTCAATTCAAAGACGACGGAATAGCTCTAGGATTAATTTGGTCAGTATAAATTCTGCCTAATTTGTCTTGAAATACTACCTCTGTGGTGAACTCTGAATAATAGTGATAGTAAAATAACAATAAATAATAACGATAATATCAAACACACTGTAGAGAATCCCACTCATGTTAACACATGCAGTTCTGGGGCGTTATTTTTAACTTAGATGTGCAGATAAAAACACCTTGGTGTGAACAATTTAAATAAAAAAAAAAAAAGGTCCATTTCTTATTAATTACAGAAAACCAGGCATTTGATCATCAGACCTGAACAGTTCTCCCAGCGATGCACTAACCAGATCACAACCCAGTTCCCTCTGCAGTAGCTGCACTGGCTGTGTACAGCATTAGCACTAGTTTGAACTTGTTTATGTCAGTGAAGTAACGTATAAGTTAAAAACAAATCGGGCTTATGAACTTCAGCAAAACTCTTACTGACTTTGAAGGAAGTTTTATCTGCGTACAGAAGGCGAGCTCAACTCAGAAGTGAAAACAATACCCTGCCAGTTCCACGTATCAGCCTTCACAAAGGAGGCAGGGAGAGCTTCCCAAGCTCCTTACCACAAAGAGTATAACGTTTGCAGAGATTAGGAACTGCTGAAGGCAGCTTCAAATCTCAGTTTGTTACACGTTTTTCTCTAGTCTTACTGTAAGGCAAAAAAAAAGGTGCTTCGTCGCACCGAGCGTATTTGCTGGAGTGAAGGAAACGGTGCGTAGGACGTTTTACCAAAAGGAGAGCAATTTGGCCCAGCCACGAAGGGAACATTATTGCCTGGTGAGCACAGCCCAGCCCAGGAGTCAGGGCACCCAGATTTTCTTTCTTGGCTCTGCCACTAACTTCTTGCGTGGCCTTGGGCAAGCTATGCAACCTTGAAAGCCTGTTCACCCCCCAAAATAAGGATGATTATAGGAATTAGAAGGCAATTCATTAATGCTCTAATTAACAGGCGGCGGGATATTAGAGACGGAGCTGTTCTGATTCACCCTGGCAGCCAGACAACTCCGGTCCTATCAGCACCACTGCAGGGGCCCCCCTCCCCAGCGAGACCCCAGGAGCAGGGCAGGGGGAGAGCAGCAGCGAGGCGAGAAGGGAATCCAGTCTCAGCAACTTTCAGTTGCCCTTTTTTTCATGCAGAGGGAACCGAGAGAAGGACAAGGATCTCCATTTTTTGCAAAGAGCCTGTCCCACGAGGCAGCTTGGGTTGAGATTTATTTTTGTTGCCATTTAAATTAAGTATATAGGCAATCCTGAGGCCGTTTGGACCCGATCCAGCATGTGCAAGCACCACGTTTGGAACAGGGTGGGAACTCTATTTGCGTTCAGACGTAGAGGAAGCACTTTAAGCCATGTCTATAAGACAGATGCCAGGGACCTATACTGGAAGGTGCTGAGCATGCACTGGCTAGCGGGCGATATGATTGCTCTCTATAAATACATCGCAGGGAGGGGAAGGTGGGCAAGCGCCACGGAGGGAAATGAGCTATTTAAGCAAAAGGACAATGTTGGCTCAAGAACAAACTGGCCGTAAGGCTGGAAATTCGAAGATTTCTAAACATCAGAGGAGTGAAGTTCAGGAAAAGCCTTCCAGGGGGGAGGAGACGGGGCAAAATTGCTAATTGAAAGGCACTGGCAGTAGGTTAATGGCTGTGACCTACGAACTGGTTGCTGGCAAGAGCAGGGGTGTGGTGGATTTCGGAGCAGAAGCTGACCCTTCCAGGAACGACTGGGAAGGGCCCTGCAGAGCTGGGCTTTGCGTTCACCACAACGCCACCAAGGTCAAGAGAGTTTCTTTGAGTTTACAGTAGACTGGAAGTGGGCAGTATTTGACTTGGCATGCTGAAGCCCTTTATCCATACAATATTTGCTTACTCCGACAATTGTTTTGCTGCCACTGCTCAAGGGTCTTCCTGGGAGAGGCAATAAACACCAGGCTAAACGGAAACCGTGAGAAACATTGTCATTGGGAAATGTGGCCAAACCCTTTTTTCTTTCTGAGTGCAAAGCTTCAGTCTGTTCTTATTTACCAGAGGACTTAAATATGTGCTAAGCCGCCAGTGTTATGTCCTGGGCTTTGCTGTGGAAGGACAGGTTGTGCTATCAAAGTGTCTTTCTGCACTGGGAACACCGTGCTGAAGGAGTGACGTGAAGACCAGGTTCCTCCTCTCCAGGTCTCAAATAGCCTTCTGAAACCATAAGGGACCTAGGTATGAAGGCAGAATAGCAACAGTAACACTAGAACAAGAAATACAAACTCCAATCATTCATTTGTTGGAATTTCTCAAGGAGATGCTCATTGCAGAGAAGTACAGTCATCACTGGAAGGTGGAGATGCTCAGCACCCCTTCAGGATGTATCCTTCAACAAATTAAGGGTCAGTAGGAACCTGCCAGAATTGAAGTGGATCCCTTTCATTTGAATAAAGAGGTGACAGGTAGAGCTGCTAATCGTCCCAGTGATAGCGAAATGGCTGGCACCACAAAGCAACCTTCCATAATAGCTCGAGTCTCATCACTCAAGCATTTGTATAGAAGACATAAAAGCAAGAGTTGTTTGCAATTCATTTTACACCCCAGTGCCACTCACAGAGGTTGCTTCTGGGGCTGTTCTCCCTTCAATGAAAAATGTTCCGGAGCAGTAATTCCCACTGGTTTTCCAGTCGAGACTGAAATGAGTCCATCGGTGATGGTACACTGCCCTGTACGTGGAGCCTAGCAATGTGAAATTGCTGTGCATTGCCTCCCCCTCCCAGCCACATTTATAATGCTTATTAGGAAAGCCAGCTGCCGGGACTGCTGTAAGTAACTCTGCTGTTGGTGTCTCTCTTGAATTGCCTTGGCTCGTGTTTCCTACTCAGGCACCCAAGGGCAAGGTTATGGGGTTCACTCGTATTCAGCCATTATTATTATTGTTATTATTATTATTATTCATTACTAATATTAATTATGCAGCATGTGGTAGTGCCTAGGAGCCCCAAACCATGGCCCAGAACCGCAGTGCACCCAGCCCTTTACGTGCACTGAACAAGATGTTCCCTGCCCCAGAAAGCGCATGAGTGTGTAGTGGAATAACAGAGGGAAGAATTTGCTACCTAGAGGCCAAATTCACTAGGGCATGAAAAATGCACCTCCATTTAAAGACATCTTTACCCCGTGAAACACATCTGTGCAAGCTAGAAGAGAATTCATCCCCTTAAAGACAGAGCATGGAGGTGAGGGTTGTCGTTTTTTTTTCTTATACTGTCAATGGATTTATTTGGTCCAGGACTGAAGAACTGGGTTTGTTTTCCAAATCAGAAGTTTTATCACTAGCAGTGCTGAAAGCAACTGTATTCTGTGTCCTGCAGCCTGATGGTACCATGAATCTCGTGGTATCTCTCGGGGAGTGGGAGTCCCAGGGTCGTATGAAACCTTGGCCTCAGATAAAACAAAAGACAGCACGCTTCCAGCCCCATACTTGTGAGTAAATACTTCAAAGTCACACTGTTCAAAGATCTAGAAAATGTTTAAAAAACACAGAGTTTTCTTACTTTGTAACACCTTTGCAACATCTTTCTTATTACAGTGCGAAGAGGTCTCCAAGTAGCTTCCATATTGCTTAAAAGGTAAGGCGTAGAATTAGTTTGGATTAATGTACTTCATTATTTTCTTAGGATCTAGCCTATAACAATTAGAGAATACACATTTTGCATGTAGCATTGCACAATACACTATGACACCTGCGACTAGCCCGAAGACCTGAATCCTGCCTGCCTGTGCAACAGACCTGCTGCATAAACTGAGTTACTTCATTTCTCTTTGCTTCAGTTTCCTCCCCTGTGAAAAGTGTAATTTATTGTAATTCCTTTGTAAATTGTTTTGAGATCTGCTGAGCCCTATGATTTAAATGAATGAATGAAGTTTGACACAAGGAAGAACAGAAAAATGATACTCACAGCAGCATGTTCTCATTCGCCTGCAATACCGAAGCTTGTCCTGCAATGTAACAACATACCACTTTAAAATTTACTTTAAATATTAATTTAATTATTACTTTAAAATGAAAGTGCCAGACATTTCAAGTTGGGGGAAGTCTGTATATAAATGCCTCGAGGCCTAGGAAGCTTTCAACCCTAAAAACTGAGGGTCACTTGAAAGGTGCTTTGGCACCTCTTAATGAAGGGAGTGTGTGTTTTCACATCTTGCAGTGGTTTAAAGATCATTTGGTTTTCTGCTTCTCTGGTGTGTAATTGAGCATGTTTTCATGTGGAAATTAAACTTTGCTGCTTTTAGAAAGCTTTTTGAGAATTGCAGATGAACAATATGATTCAAATTTTCTGATTATTTAGAAATAAATAGCAACCTATTCTAAAAAAAGTCCTTGAAAGGGTGCACCTCATTCTGAGTGCAGATGAAGCCCGCTATTTCTGGCACTACCACTCATGCTTAAAATCATACATTGCAAAGAAGAGGGTCAGCTACTGAAAAAGCTCAGAGTAGTTGACCAGATTGTACTGATTTCCAGGTATCAGGGTGTAGGTGAGGGTGTTTTATATTTTCCATAAAGACTTCTTAGAGTAATCAACAACAGAAAATCAAAAAAAGCAATCCTTTGAGCAAAGAATCTTGGCTATTTTCCTTCCTTTTTAGAGGATGAAAGTGATTATGAGTGAGAGGTAGTTTCAACCCAAGCCCCTTTTCCTTTTTTAGTTCCATTGAGCAATAAACACTTTTGGCTACAGGAATAATTAGTAAATAATGACAAAAACAAATGAGTGGGGGTATCCACTTACCTTACATGGAGAATGAAGTATCATGTTGAGCACGTTATAATATTATCATTATTATAATAACATCCACTTTTTTACCCAGAACCCCAATAAAGGGCCTAGTACTAAGCAAATCTCATGTTAAAATAGAAAAGTTAGTCTCTTCTGGCTCCCCATGTAGTCAACAGAGCGAGAAAGGCTTATCTAGGAGATGAAGTTACTGCCTGCTTCAAATCATCACTCCTGAAGGACCTTAGGTTCCTCAAGTGTCAACAGCAGTTTCAAAGTAAGGAGAATAGATATTGTTTCATAGCTGGGAAAACCAAAGAACAGCAGGATGAGGGGATGTGCCTTTGTTCCCAGTCCCCGTGTCCTAAACCAACACCCTGCCTGTTGGGTACCACTGCATCTGGAGGCGCAGGTGTCTTCTGATAAATTCATCAGGTTGGCAGCAGTGAGTCTAAGTCCCTCTCCCCACAGACATTAACTTCCAGGGTAATGGGAGTTCTTGGATGTTTTTAGAAGGCTAATGCAGAATTTCCCAGCCAGGAAAGCTATTGGTGCATTAGCACAACCTAATCCTGCACATTTCGCTCTGTCTAGTTGCATCAGAGTGGAAGAGCTACGGCTGATGAAAAAAATCAGTGTAGGTGGTCTTGGTTCCCCCTTACACATACCATGGTTGAGTTCCTTTTTGGAAGTAAAAAGCAGCCCAGCACAGTGGAACTATTGCACTACCAAAATTTAGGTGTCTGTGTGACCTGCCTAGTCTCTACACTCAGTGTCTAGCCAACAGAGGGAGAGACTTCTCCAAAAAATATTTCTAAACTGAAGAACCCCAGAGAAAAGTACTTTTTGCAATGTTTATAGGCAGAGCCTTAGGAGACCGACTAGGTAACTTAAGTAGCTTAGCTGAGCACTTGGAGTTATGAGTGTCTGTGAGAGTGAAGCACGTGTTTAAAGGAAGGGTCGCCTCTCATCCAAAGGATTAATCCAAGCCACACGTGGAGGCTGCCTCATACCCCAACAGGATTCAATGGCCAAAACTCATGTGTTTCTCTGGGGGTAAAATTCTACCATCTGAGAATCTTCTAATCAAATGTGTGTATATACTAAAACTGAAAGGGTGTCTGAAAAGGCAAAAAGGGAAAAAAAAACCTAACCCAAAACACAAGGAATGCACTGAAACCCGAACCACCGAAACCTCAAAGAAAAAGCTAATAGCCACAGCATCACTCCAATTCCAGTTGCATCTCATTAGAGCTTTCCTACACAGGGGCATGCAGGAAAGTGAAGGCAAGTCAGCTTACTACAGGTGTGAAGTCAGTGCCCATAAATTAAAGCACATGTGCATGTTCTCATTTAGGATTAAAATGCCTTTAGTGCTTAATTCTCAGAGGAGGATTAAGCTACACCAATGCAAGGCGACTTCATTCCTGAGTGAGAGCATCCCCACAAGGGCTAAATATCTTTAGCTGGTGTACATTGACTTCACATCTTTGCTCATTCACCTTCCTGAGGGTCCCTGCAAACACACGGCCTGGGAACATTTGGCTGCAAAGCGCCAAGCAAGGGGGGAGCTAAGCTGCCACTGACGTGGGGATCAGGGCTGGGCCCATGCTGAAGCGAACCCTGGAGCTGGTTTGCTTTGCACATTGCAAGCCTGGCTGTAGGAAGGAGTTTCTTCTCAAATGGTTGCATGTGGCCCGGTGGCAATGTACACCCAACTGCGTACTCACGTAACCAAACTTTTCTGGGCTTTGCATAATCCAAAGTGATTCCTTTGGCGCACCGCAGTGAAGCTGATGTGGTGGCTCTGGCTTTGCTTTCTGAGTGTTGCACTCTTCTGTTTCTCATGGTGCAGCCACCTCTGTCCAGATAGAAAACCTCTTACTCTCAAGAAGACCCATGAAAATTTGACTTTCAGTCTTTCTTGTTTTGCTTTTCTTTCATTCCACTCCCGAGTAATTGTGGTAAAGTGTGGCTAATCTTTAAGGTATTCTGGGTTTAGAGCAGCTTTGGGTAAAAGCAGCATGTGTTGGTAAAAACCTGAAAAGTTTCTTAGGGGAAGGAGTAGGCAAGATGACTGGCAGACACAACAAGGGACTGAATTTGATGACCCAAAAATTCCTTTCCAGTCCCATCCGTTTAACCTTGCAGGAAAGGTGTGCACACTGAAAGTACATGGTTGGTTTTGATGCATGAAAAACATGAGTGCTAAGGCCCACTCACTCACTGATAAGAACAATCTGCGTTTCTCCTCCATTTCCATGACATGCACAGTCTAACCTTAACTCAAGCCACAGCAGTGAGGGGCCACCTGTAGCTTGGCCCAAAATGCAAGCATCTCTCCTCATTTCCCAGGTGGAGAAACAGAGGTTCACAGCAAGGACAAAAGACAGGACAAAGCTGCCACAAAAATCTGCAACAGGGATGGGACAAAATCCTATTTTGTTTCCTTCTCTGTGCCGACTGCTGAACTGCCTCATCCCTATCGCAACAAATCACGCAAACAAGTCTTTTGCCAGGCTGGCTTCCAGCTCTCCAGCGTGGTTCTGCTCGAAATCCAGCGTGATGTGTCCCACCTTTGCTAAAGCAAATAAGAAAATGAATTGCGAGAAAGAAACGACGGGTCTGAAGTGGGAGCCATGGCGTAGCGAATGGGGGTAACGGCTTTAACCACGCCAGGAACTGAGACGCAGTTCCCCGTCGTCAGGGCAGGTCGCAGCCAGGAAGGTATGTGCCTCTCGGCCGCCGTTTGCTGCACGCCGGCACTCGGAACGTCCCGGCCACAGCAGGGATGGGAGCTGCAGCTCTCACGCCTCTCAGCTATGGTGCAAGGCAAACCGGGACCTCCCCCAGATCAAACATGCGCCGATCCCTTCTTTCGTTGCAGAGCAACCACAGCTACGTCCTTCGGCTGCGCTGAGAAAGATTTCGGTTTTACCACACACGCCCAGCACTGCAGGAGAATGGCAGATAAACTTTTCTGCCTGGGCGAGTGCTCTATCGAGCTCTGTCTGCGTGGCCTTCGCAGCTGTGTCGTGAGCAGGAGGGTTTTGACAGGTGGTTTTGCTGTAAGAAAGGTGGCACTCTCGTCCTGGTTACCCCGCACAAGTCTCATTTTGCCTCCTTGAAAACAAAGTTTGTTGGCACAGGAGGGAAAAAGCTCTAGCTGATGGTGGTATATGCATGAAGAAACACAGCTGGGATTTGCAATCCACCCAATGGCTTGTGTGTTTGCTGGATGGGGAACCCAGCTCCATCCCTTAGCCCTAAGTGCCCACCGGCAGCACCCGAATTACAAAAGGGCCATCCCCACTGCCACAGTTGGTCAACAGAGACAGGGGGAATCCTTCAGTCCCCTCAATGTCTGCATGAATCCCGGGATGCTACTTGCCCTCTCCTCAACCCTACTGGAAGCCAACAGTCCTTCCTTACATGCTTAAATCTTGCTGAAACTCATCTCTGCTGGATGGGACTTGAGCTCTTCTACCTGTTTTCAAGGCCCTGCACTGACATCAGCTAAGAAAGAGCATGGTTTCACTCCAGCAATGACAGCCTGGCTTCTTCTAGGGGAATATCCATCTTCACTTTCGGTCTCACCAGGTTGTGCTGATAAACAGCAGCAACCAGGACATAACAGGCCGCTAAGGACAAAGCGCAACATGAAGCGGTTCCTGCCAAAAGGAGAGTACAGGCAACATGACGGTTGAGCAAACCTTACAACCTTACAATAACACCCATAAGTGCAATCACATAGGGGTTTTTTTACATCAGGTACTTTCTTTGCATATGGTACAACAACAACTGTTGCTAAGAAAGACAAACCCCGGCAGCCTGGGGTCACCCACGGTGATGGCATCACTGCAGTTTGAACCCCAACCATTTCCATATGTGGGAGGTCCCATTGCCACTGGGGTCTAGTAGTTATTTACCCCATTTATGCAAGAGAGCCAGGAGGAAGAGCTGTTGACCCCCCTGCCATCATGGCCATCACCACCAGGATCTCCTGCTGGTAGAGTGGGAAGTCCGACATCCTGTGCTGCCAGCTCAGGGCTGCAACGCCGTGCTTTTGAGTCTCAAGTTTAATGACGGGGGAAAATGGAGTCTGCAAACACTTGTAGCTGAGAGCAAGTGCCGTACATAACCCACTTCCCGTTCTCCAGAGGCAGAAACGAGGCACAAATGGGCCACGTTGGTGCCAAGAATGTCCAAAACGACATCTAGTAAAAGCAATTGAAAAGATTGCAGAGACTTTCTGGAATGATCCATTAACATTTTTATGATGAAATGTAGGTGTGACAGGTCCGAACCGTCTCCTCTCACCTCCTTAGTGTGGCAGCGGCCGTAACACCTGCGGACGCGATACCACATACGGCAACGTGCTCCCTCTGCCAAGAGACACGAAACTGTGTTGATTGAAATATGAAAATAACCGCACCTTGAGCGGATCTGGGTTAAAATGGGGAAATTACACCTTTCAGTCTTCTTGCATGGAGAATATTTGCAACGGGGGGAGGGAAAAACACGTGTGGAAATTCACAGCCTCCTGTTGAGCTCCATTCAGTCAGGAAGTCAGCTACATTGGCTGTATGATGGCTGACATCCCAAACCCAGGGGAAAACTAGTGAGGGGAAGAAAAGAGAAAAGTTGAGGTCTCTGGGTCTTTCACTTAGTTAAAAACAAGTTACTGGACTCAGTGTGAGGGTAACTGGTTGAGGAGCACCAACCTGGGCTATAGAAGAAGTAGTCCCAAATGGTCTGAAGGTCCATTGCAGCCATAAGAGTCTCTGGCTGAGATTTTGCCTCATCCTGTGAGGAGGGCAAATGAGAAAGATGGCACAGATTTGGAGGCTAGGCCCACCTGTGGGGATGCTGAGTGCCTGGGTGGGAATTGAAGAGATGTGATGCTTCACCCAGGCTGGAAGGAATGAAAAGGGCAGTGGGGGGACAGAAGGAGGAGAGCTCATATAAGCAAAGATCCCATTTTGTTTCCTTTCAGTTTCATTGCCATTAAGGCTCCTAATTGAAACCAGTTTTACCCAAGGTTTACTGTGGTGGTTGTTTTCTTTCTCTGCTGTTAAATGCAGGTGTTCCACGCAGCAGGAAGTTGGCACGAAGGGGTAAATTTCCAAAGCGCTGCCTGTACCATTCATAAATTAATGCCTGAAGAAATTGTGATGAGCCCAGCTGTGCAAAGGAGGTCAGCTGGGAGAGGAGGATAGGGGAGAGAGGAAGAAGGGGTGGGGAAAGGATGTTTGTCACAGCTGATGGATGGAGGCAACGTGGTGAATATGTGAGGAATGAAAGTCAACCAGGATCAGCCTTGATCCGCTGCAGCATATGACAGCCCTGGCCTAATCCTGCCTTCGTGAAGTAAGGAGAAAATTTCTGCTGGGTTTCCATGGGGACACTCGTAAACCCCATCATTCTGTGTTGGACCTCTGCAGAGCAGAACTGGCCCAGCTGAAGGAGGACTTCCAGGGAGCTGTTTACCAGCCTGGAAGTGGGCTGCAACTCTGTACACACAGCTTTGCTGATGTGGAGTGAGTGAAACATGAACCAAAGCAATATTAAAATCGTAATGTGCCTACAGAGCCACGGGGGTGTGTGTGATGCTTTGCAGACAAATAAAATTCTGAAGGAAAAAATATACATATTTTACCCTAAATAAAATACCTTCACGGAGGCCTGCATTTACAGAGGGAGAAACTCTTGGAATACAGATTTTGTGTGGGAACTTGACTGTATCATTGCAGACTGTTCCTTCATCTTCCTCAGTATTTGAAATACAGTTTAATAGTGCTTAGGGATGGAGAAAATAGAGATATATTTATGGACAGTGAATCTGGCAAATCCCTTCGTAGCTACTTGGGGTTACACAGTGGATGAGAGAGAACAGCCGTTCCCAGCTCAGGAGAGGATGTGATGGTGATTTTGGACGTTACCATGCAGTAGGGTGAGCCCAGGTCCATGTAACTTCCTCCTCCAATTTTGACATTATTTACTCCTGGAGGAAAGCAGGAAAAAAATTAGCCCTTGAGCTTGTGAAGCAGCTTTACAGCAGATACAGAAGGTGTGGGGAGCTTTTTGCTAGTGTATTTCTGGCTGCTCAAAAATCAGTCCTGTGGATGCAAAAGGGCTCTGGGCTGGTGATGTAAAAAAGCTCCTAATGCAGAAATCGGCTCGGTGCTCAGGGCTCTGTCCTCCTCTGCAGCTTGCATTTCCCTGTAGAGCCTTGACCTGGAGGAAACATGGGTGTAGCAGATTGAGGTGGCTCTGCCGCAAAACCAGGGTCCAGCCTTCATCTCCAATGGACCGATGGCTGCACGTCTCGGCCATTAGATCAAAGCGCCCCACCTTGAGACACAGAGAAAAGCACCAAAGCAAAAAATGAATACTTTTGCTACGAAATAGGTCAGCGAGCTTTGGTTTTTAACCACAAGGGCAATCATTTTCCTATCACATCACGGCTCTCTGCCCTGCACCCGTTCCAGCAGTTGCTCAACGGGTAGGGGCAGCCCTGATTCCCCGTGCCAACCCGAGCACTGTATTATGCAGCAGTGCACAACTCCGTCTTGCTAAGTACAAATTACCCCCTGCTCAATTAAGCAGCGCCTTTCGGTTGCGCGCTCAGAGGCAGGCTAATGTGATAAAAACGTGTTTATATCACACACAATTAAGCTGTGTATCAGTCAGGTGCTGTTTTCAGAGGAGCGGAGCGATGTCACGGGGTTAACCACCAACGGAAGCTGAAGCTTCAACAGCCTTTATTAGCTCGGCAAGTGCTCCTAACCACACTCTTCCTAGTTGCAGAAGAGGCATCTTCTTTCATGAGCCTCCTCTTGGGCTGTGGAGGTGATATTTACCAAATAAAAACTGTTGCTGCACCTGTGTAGTTCTCATGTGGCTTTCACTACCTCCCGGGTTAACCCATTCTTCTCAGAGGCTGTTTTAGGAAGCATCCTTGCCTTTCATTTGGGTTTGCAAGAGGAAGGATTGGTGCAGAGCCTTCCTGGAGACACCTCAGCTTGCTCCCCCACCTTTCTCAGCAAGATGCTTGGCCGGTCAGGGCACGAGGGGTGCACGGGGCGGTGGGTAGGTGGGAGAGGGAGTGGGAATGCCTCCAGATCTGGGCAGGGTTTCTCAGCTGCCTTGAGTGTGGTGTGGCGAGGCGTACATATGAGAAAGGCCTCGGAGGGGTGAAAATGTTTCTTTGGTATTATCACCCTGCATAGGTCTGTGCATTGCTGGGGTCAACGCCAACCTCCTGTTAGGCATGCATGAAGATGAGGAGGTGAGGGAGGTGTGGGGTTGCGTGGAGGGAGTGTCTTGGGAGTGTCTTCCCAATTCATAACGACATTAAGTAAACAACTTTGCGATTCCATACATGTTTTCTTAGGGGCAGCACCCACCCTTATCTGCATCCAGGTCCCTCACTCTTCATTCCTATGGAAGGAGAAGAGGCGTGGGACAGACTGCTTTTTTCAAGCAGAGTCCAAATTGCTGTCTGGTTCACATTACACCAGCCCTGGAAGCTGTATGGGCACAGCTGGGGTTAGCAGCGGGAGGAGAAGGAGAGAGGACAAGAGTCCGTTGTCACCTACTGCAGACACTTCACCCAAGAATCATGCCTCTATCAAGCTTCGTATTGTCCACCTAAACGAGAGTGGTAAATAAACTCCACGTGAAATTCATTAACTGGTGCTGTGCTGCTGGTCTCCAGAGAGACATCCCACGGGTGAGCTCTCCCATATCCGAGGTGTCATTGGGAAAATACCTCCAAGAAAACCTCTTCTGAGCATAGGGCGCTGCCAGGTGATATACCCCAGCTGCAGTAAAGCCTCTCCCACTGCTGTGATTCCCCATATACAAGGCTGTTGCTTCATGCGTACCAGACCAGCCCTACCAGAAGCACCTGGCAGGTGAAAATACACAGCAGGACAGAAGATGCAGTGTTGGTCTCCAGAGGCGAGAGTGACAGACCTTTGCCTATAGCTTACCCGGGTCCAATGAGCAGCTAGAGAAATTCATAGAAGAAAAAACCCAAGGGCTACTGAATACAAAGGCAGCCCCTCTGGTTCAGATGCAAATTGCTGACACCTGGAAGGGTGTTTGAGGAAGTATCACTGCACGATTATTCTCAGCTTTTTTCCAAGGTATCTATTGTTTGCCCCTGTTAGCCATAACACGCTGCTCTTCCCCTCAGTACCCATTCTTCTCAGCTATATTGAGTGTTGTATTCAACATACAAGGCTCAATACATCTGACCCGAGTTCCTTTCTCTCCTTAAAATAACCAACGTACATCTCAATACTGTGTTACAATTTCAAACAGAAAGACTTTGAGATGATGGTGGTGATATCAAACACTCAAAAAGAGGGAATCCATCTCTGCAGACTCTGAGATTACCTTAAGGACAACGTGAGATTTTACCAAGGATTCTCTTTTATTTGCTTTCTGATCCAAAGCATTTAGGGAGCCACGTCATTAAACTTATCTTCACCACTCTGAGAGATGGACATGGGCTCTTTGAAAGAAAGTGCCTTTTCTTCAGGCATCATAGAATTTGGTGCTCTGGAAATGTCTCCTATGACATTCAGGGGACCAAGTGGCATAAGAGGTGCAGGATACCTGTATTGGCAGACATGAGCATCAGGGAGGAAAAAGGAAGAAAAGGGCATCCTGGATGCTGCCCCAGGCTGGCCCGATCCATTCCTTGAGGCCACCAAGGATAAACAAAGGCAAAAGTGTTTCTTACAAGCAGTTCGCCCCTTTCCCCATAGTGGGTCTGAAGTCATCCCTGGATGAATGTTACAGCAAGAGAGGGCAGGACTCTTAAATCAGTTTATAGTTTCTGTTTTCCTTCACAAGGTGACTAATTAGTCCCAGACAGGGCTAGTTACATTGCCCCAGGTGGGAAAGGTGCCACACAGGAAACCTTGTGGCAAAACCCTGTTCCCCAGGACTACACTCAGCTGCCTTACCATAAGCAGCTCCTCTCTCTCCCCGTCATGTCCTACCTCCTTCATCTTCCCACTTTGGCAATACCTGGACCATGAAAGCCCAGTCTCCTGACTCCACAAACCCAAGCCTCGATGTTCAGTGAAGAAAAAGTCCTGTAAGCATTAAATAAAAATTTAAAAAGAAAAGATTTAATCTTGTCATTTAGGATTTTGTCCTGTGGCCAAGAGGACCTAAAGATGTGGGGCTTAAAGTTGCTCTCTGTAACGCGGACCTCAGAAAAAACACTGCACTGCTTTGGGAAGCAAAGGGTGCTAACGAGTTATCGGAGAAAAGACCACATGGCCAGATGCTATTCCCTCAAGCCCCTGAGGGTAGATGTTACCAACTGAGGTGTGACAGTACTCCAGCACTCCAAGACTATAAACAGAACCTTAAGCAACTCATTTAAGACAAATCATTTTAGAAATGAAACGTTTACTTACTCATCGACATAAAGCCTCCACTCTTTAATTGTCTATCTCATTCTGTGAAAGTGCATTGAAAATCTACCAACATTATAAATAGAACTGCTCAGTTAACAACCGCTTTGATGTCTAAAATGAAGTCCACACTGCTACTCCCCTTGTCTACCTGCCTGTTTTTTTGAGATTGTCTCTGTTTAGACCAGCATTCCTGGGTTGGTAGTGAGATAGATGTAAATGAGCTATGATGAAAGATTAATTATTTTTCATTGGAGGGAGTTTCTTACCATGTACAAAAAATTAGAAAGGTTTTCTATCTCATGAACATCCCAACGTAGAGAAAGGAGATTATAACGTCAGCGGAAAGGTCAAGTCCTCCCTGCTTCCCTCTGAAAAGCAAATCCGGTCTTTTAATCATGGTCCCCATTTTCAAGTGCCGCAGAACCTGAATATAGTCCTAATAATCTCCAAACTTTCTACTGGGATGCCTAATTTGGGTACTGTAGGCACTTCACAGTACTGATGGTTCAGGGTATGGAGATCAGGTTAATGCAAGTCACTCATGGGTTTCTTGTCCTGAGGTATATAGGCACATACAGAAGGTGGCCTGAATATGGCACCCAGAGCCTCTGTCGGTCCTTTGCTGAACATCTCATCCCCTAAAAACTGAGATTCCTTTAATGATATTCTGAATCTGAAGCATCCAGATTTTATGTCAAAAACCTTATCGTGCCCTATTGAAAACCCAGCCCTGGGCTGGCAGGTGGGATGTGAGGGATACTGGCAAGAATTGGCTGTGCAAGTTAGCTGAGAAAAAGCCCACCCACGTCTTGCATGACTTAGACAAGTACCATCCATCCCTCATGTTCATAATTCCTGAAGTTGCTTCCAAAATTCAATGTGTGGGACCTGAAAAACTCCTATCGTGGAGGGGGTCCGACTGCAGATAAACTCCTAGACCTGTTGCCAGTACACTGGAAGGCTAATTAAATGAATATGGCTTTCAGTAACTTCCAAGCTAAACAATTTGCCAAAGCATTCAAACTTGCTAAAAATTGGAAGTGTTTTGCCTCTGTTGGCTCTGTGCTCAAGCATCCCAGGATGGTTAGTTCTACCAATAATTCATGTACCTGCATGTTTTAATGACAACTGAAATACCCTGGCATTTCTGGGCTAGCATGTGTGCTATGATCTATGAGCCTACACTCCCTCTACCTTCACTTTGAACTGAACTGCTTTATTAAGCAACCCCACTACCCACCACTATCTAACATGCCAAGACCTGTGAAGTTTTCTTGTACAGTGCTGCCTTTGAATCCCTTCCAAGACCCAACCAGTAGCACCAGTATTCAGACACTGTAGGATGATACCCAGAGCCAATGAACTAAAACTTCCTTTGGGAATCTTGAAGAAACCCAAGGAGCCTGTTTTTTTTAACAAAGCCAATGAGAACCAATTGACACACACACTACAATCATCAGGACAGGGAGCTAGAAATGAGCATATCTGCAATAAAAATCTCTTTACACCTACCTACTTCCCCAGGAGGGAAAGTTGCCTGTCCTGGAGGAGCAGAACAGGACACTCTCTAAAGAGGAATATAGCAAAAAAGGGTTCCTCTGCCTTATCTGTACTGCACATGAAGCTGCTTCAGAAGCCTATTTCTAAGGATTTTTTTCTGATATTTGCTCTTTCATTGTTACAAAGTGGGTAAGATAGAGCCTTAGATACCCAGGGTCAGATCCACAAATGAGCTCATGTATTTCAAGTGGCATTAGATATTCAGTTAGGAATTTGGAATGAGATTTAGTTCACAGATTAAGGTATCCAAATTTAGGTGTTTACCTGTTGACCTGTGAAGTCCCACTGTGGTTGGTGGCGATCTAGCAATGTTGTCAGGGGCCTCTAAAAATTTACTCAGCTCACCTTAATGCAGACACTTTTATTTGGCCCACCAAACATCTTTCTTGACGGTAGTGACTGTACTTTCTAGGAGCTTCAACCAGTTGGCCACATACCAACACCTAATACCTGGAGCAAAACCCTAGATTATCCATAACATCTGCACCAGATTGTCAGATATGATTCGGGATCTATAGAAGACCTATGGTCTTCTAAGCAGCATCAGGAAGCAAGACAACATGCCCTAGAGCACCTCAAAGGACACTCAGCATATATGTGTGGAAAGTGAACAGTGCAAAGGAGGCAAAACTCTTTGTTAACAAGGGACAGAAAGTGTCTCTACGGTTGAGTCATTTAGTGCCATTTTGCCCTCAGGGCCATGGTCTATTTATTGTCATAGACATGTCCTTTGAGTGTAACGTTTTGACTATCAGGCCACTGAGTCTACTGGATGACTGGTTAATACATTGGTTACACAGCCCTATTGTACCTAACTACTGTTAAGATGAAATAGTACAACTGAAACATAATAGAAAGAAAAGAAGAAAAAAAAAACCCAAACCAAAAAAAAACCACCCAACAACCTACATGCTTATCAGTCTGATCTAATGTCCTCTCATCTTGGGATGAAAGGGCAAGGACAGCTTTGCTTCTTCTGACCACCAAACAAATATTCTTTATCCATTTGTTTGTACATATATATTTATTTATACTACAGCACTTCATAGTGAACTAAAATGGTTCCTGGCCAAAGTATGCACAATGTTTTTCAGTTTGGTCTCTGTGAATAGCTCCCAGAAATGTCTGGACAGAGACAGAGAAAGTTTGGAGCAACACCCACTCCTTGCTTTTTGCTGGATCCTAGCAAACACAAAACAGGATGCAGAATTGGCAAGCGTCAGCAAAGAAGGATCTCTAGTTGTGTTTTAAATCTACTGAAGTTGCCACAAGATCTCTTCTCTCCAGCTCCTGTTTCTTTTATTTTCCTAGAGAAAGCCAAGGATGTGCACCATGCCATGCCCCAGAGCCCTGATTCCCAGGTGCCAACATTAGGGACTATCACTCCATCTTGTCCCCATGTCGAGGCTTCTTTCCTGTGCAATTAAATGCACGTGGGTTTCCGTGCACGTCTGAGTCTCCCCCTGATCTGGGATCATGATGTGGCCATGGCATGCATCCAGCCCCAAGAGCCCAGAATTTCTCCTGAGTTCAGTAGTTTAAGTTCATACCTATATAATCAGACAGAAAAAAATCCCAGGAGCAAGGTCTCACTTAATGAATTAACATACATCTGTCTCCTTCCAGCCAACACCCCCAAGCCACTGTAGTCTAATTCCCTTCATGTCCCACACTGGTACATTTATACCAGCAGATCTGCTCTGGTAGGTGTGAGGGAGGCAGGGAGCAGGCAAAGGGTTTTATTACTTTAACTATTCCAAGATAATTAAGCGGGGCAACTTTTGGGTGTATCCAAGGACTAAGCCCCCTTTTATTGCTCTGACAGAGTAAAGAGGCCATAAAAAGCATTTAAATTACCATTACCCTCAACAGTGAAATTCGGAGTCAGTCCAAAAGAAATTCTATTCATTTCAGGCTCACTCCAGACTTCAGTGGAGCTGAGATTTAGCCCTCAATTTCACAGCCTTGGAGAATATAACCCTATCAAAACAAGACTCTTTAGCAAGCCATTACCGCAGCCTTTGAAGCAAAACACAGAGAGAGGACACTCAGACAAATGTCAGGAGGTAGCTGCAATGCCGGCAAGGAAGCTTGCTTGTGTCTGCAGAGAGCAGAGACACCTGAATGCCCTCGGTTGTACAGGGAGGTGGTCTCCTTTCACCTGTCCTAAGCATTGGCATCTTCTCAGGTCGTTGTTTTTGATACACCCTTATAAACTATGCCCTTCTCGGCTCAAACCTTCCAGTAGGATTTGCAGATGCTCGGCTTCAGCTGGCTCATCTGTTAGGCAGCAAGTTTGCTTACAGAGTCTAGTCCCTGCAGTTCCTTGAGCAGGGATAGACTGTATCATTGAATCTTCAGCATTTCCTTTATCTGTTATTTAAAATGGTAAAGCTTCACAGGGAGACGAATACAGGAACAGAGGAGTTGAAAGCTTTTATATCAGTCCTGTGCAAACAAAGTTAATGTGTCTTCCTTGTGCGCAAAGATTAACTGTGATTAAGTGCTCCAATATGAAAAACGAAGACAGAAAAATAGAAAAGCGTTGCAGTGCTTAGCCGTCCTTCTTAAAATAACTACCATTGTGTTAGGCTTAAAAGGCATTTGCTAAAGATTTGGTGAAGAATTAAGCTTATTTGTTATTCTTTTAAGATAGAAACAAGAGTAAAGGAAAAGCTGTTAGTCAACATTGTCTTAGAAGATAAAGGTTTCTAGATAAGAGCATATATGGGTCAATAGAAGCTTCAGTAAATATCTTTCTTGATTGACAGGTCTCTTGAGATTTTTTTAGCTGGTTTAATGTCACCTTCTTTCTTTTTCTTTTTCTTTTTTTTAAACACTCTTGCAGTAATATTAGCTGATGGGGGCAAGCAAGTTATGTCACGTTTATATTTGACCAACAGAGACACCAGGAAAACAGTGAGAAGCAAACTAAGGGATGGTGTTTGAACCATGTCAGCCTAACTCAGGCATCTTATCAAAAGGTTCAATTAAATGAATGAGACGGAGTCAGTCCAGACACTTACTTCAGATTATGAATGTCTCCAGCAGGGGAGACTTTTCTCTGATTTAACTAAACTTATTTTAAATCAGCCCTCAGAGCATGGGTAGAAAAGAGCTGTACATTGCAAACCCTGGGCGTTAGATTCACCCAGGGGACTGGGCATCGGTGGTTTAAGCTGTTTGTCTGCAAGGTGTAGCTGTCAGGTGTTAAAAATTGTAAGCCTTTCTAGAAGTCCTAAGGCAAAATATAAAATTCAAAGATCTTTTAATTTGCCTTCTGTGGCTAGGCTTATTTTTTTTCCAGTTTCCACACAGCCACAAAGATTAAAAACAATTTACACTGAAGAGAAAAAAAAAAAAAAAAAAAGAAGAGGAGATTCTCAGATGATAAGCTCATTCCAGCAGCTCAGTATTTATAAGGGATTCAAAACAAAACAGGCTGAGCCAGGGTGTAGATGTGTCTGTCCCCCTGGAAATAACACCTCACTCAGCAAAGATGCCCTTTGACTTCAGCATGGCTATCTGAAGAGTCAAGTGTTCAAAGCACTGATGCACACCACCCCTGAAATGCATCCAGCTGTGTGAGAAATAAGCTGAGACCAGAGTGCAGCATGCCTTGAATCTAAGTCTTAAAAGATAGCCACCCCCAGAAGAGACTCCTGCATTGAACAGTGAAAAAATAAACAGCTCTTCTTTGCATCAGGATACCAGGGTTTGAAGCATTTGAAGCTTTCTACGCCGCTGCAAGAGGTAGGAGAGAGGATGCAGACAGACAGGAGGACAGGTTTGCCTATAGTGGAAAAGCTGACCCTGTTTAACTTCACTCAATGACCAGCAAAAGTCTTGTTTTCCTTATGGACAGATCGAGACAGGAGTAAACATCTTCTGAATTTTATTGGGCAACCTACCCCACCAAATTAATTAAGGTTTTTAAAATGAACCTTAAACTAGTTACAGAGCGTCTATACCAGGGATTTGCAATAGTTTTCAGTCATGTCCCCGGGGCATACTGGACGCGGCAGAGCCAGGTGTGTTAGCAGAAGAGATGCCCACATGCCCGGACGCTGCCTCCGGCTCCGGCCGGGTTTCGGACTGGCTCCCAGCCCGGGTCCTAGCAGGCACCTTGCTGAGCTTCTGGCCTGGCCAAGACTCTCATGGTTTCTCGCCTCTCAGCAAACAGGGAAAGGAGTGGGTCCTCTCTTTGGTTAAGGTCACTTACTCTGCAGAGCTTAAGTGCTGCCTTTGGCTCTCACCATCCCACCTTGATGGTGATTACATGATGGTTGAGAAGTGTTGAAAACCACCATAAGAACCACCAGGATGAAGCCCTGGGCCCTTCAGCCAGTAAGGGACCCCAGAAACCTGACATCCACAGAAAATAAAATGATGGATGGGTGTAGGAGCCGGATGGATGCTTCCCATGCCTCATTCTGGACAGAGCAGTGTGAATCTCCTGGAAATGTTGTCCTTCCCACTTCCCCCCATGGAGTTCTACAGGTCCTCTTCCTCGGACCATCATAACCCTGACCCACGAGTGGGGACAGAGCTACAGCAGAAAGCTGCCCTGGAAGATGCACTACCTGGGCAGCAGAGGCAAAAGGACGTTCCTCCTGGGAAAACAGAAACAAACACAATGACTGATAAAAGCCTTTGAAATACTGTTCAGTGAGGGCAAACCTGGGGAGAGAAGATGTTCGATGAGACACACAACACTTGCAGAAAAATTTTAACGTGTTTCAACTCATGCAATTTTCAATGGGAATTAGTGCCGAGTGTATAGAAAAAATTCAGGTATTAGCCTTCTCCACACACCCTACTGCTGGTGCTGGCTACAGCCAGCTCATATGATTTAAGCTTGATTTATCCTCAGTGCAAAGTCCTGTTTAAAATTCAGTGACACATTTATTTATTTTCAGACACAAGCTATTTCCCTAGCCTAAAGACTGCCTGAGAGGCAACAGATAGTTCTGCCTTGAAATGTGATATGGCAAAAGCCTGGGTGATTTTGGCCTGCCTCAATATTGTGATCACCGTTGGGGAGTAAAAGTCCTTCTCCTGCAAGCTGCAGGGACAGCATGTGTGGATCATCACATGCACTTCCAGGCCCCTCACATCCACGTTGAGTAGGAGGGGTGCAGAGGAGAGCTACACGAGTTTTTAGGGCTGGCAAAAGCCGCAAAAACCATGAGCGGCTTGGTGAAGAAATGACTAACTTGTGAGCCAGCCCCACCCAGTCTGCAAATGCCTGAGAGGTGTGAACACTGCGGAGAAGGGGGAATTGGCATAGGGTAAGGAGAAGAAATCAGTAGAGACAATATCTGAGGTGCTATGTTGAAGGCCACAATCCAGATCTTGTCCCTCTTACAGGAGACAACAGAGATAATCTACCCAAAATTCTCATTGTGTGGTATGAGAGACCAAGATAGAGAGAATTGAAAAAAAACAACCGAGGTAGAAAAGGAGAACGAAAACAACATTTGGTGAAATGCTTATATTTTGTACAGCAAGAGCAACCAAGTGGCGGGTGGGTGACGCAAATGTTTCTTTGTGCTCAATTACAGAGGATGTGCACGTGGCCACATTGACAAGGTGATTCAGAGCTTCAGCTCAAGCTTCGGCAGCTCAGAGCTTTGTGTTCCAGAGGTGTCCACACCAGCCACCCTTCCCCAGGGTGGCCGGGTCTCGCTATATGTGACAAAACAGACGTCCAACACATCAAGGAGGACAAACAACTAAAATGACCCTATCACTGATAGATAGATGGAAGAAAAGTAACAAAAGACCAATTTAAAATTACTCTGGGCCAAAACTTGGTAGATGAGTGCTTCTCCCATGCATCTACGCCGGGTTTTCACCCTGAGCCACTATGTAGACCCAGACAAGGCCTGGCTAAGTACAGAGTTGGACAGCAGACCAGTAAACCCAAGGTCTCCATCTCTGAACTCCCACTCCCCTTCCTCCTCTGCCATTAATAGCAAGTGTCTGGTTTCAAAGTATGCCACTAGAAAATCCCCTTTTAAGCTGTGGTTTTTATCTCCCCCTCCATATTTTTTCTTTTTAATTCTGCATGTTGCCATCACTTGTTGAGGGGACCTCGTTGTTTGCTCCTTTCTGCTGTTTGTTTTCCCCTTTGCTTTCTGCATGGGGGAGGATAGCAGAGGGTGGAAGTGAACATGCTCATCATCAACAAACGCGGGGCAGGTGGAGGTCAGCCCAGCAGCAGACTCGGTGCCGGGTACGGAGCTGCACGGGCAAGAGCCAGCATAAAACCAACATGGTGAGGGGAAAGAGAAGAACAATGTATTTTTTGTTTGGGTTTGGTTTTCTTTGGTCAGTCTCCATGCCATAAAAAGTTAATTCATGTGGGTTTTCAAACTACTGGAGACCCGAGATGCTGAGGTGTGTTTAGGAAATTTGAGTTTGTATGTGCGACAGAGTTGTCATTAAGAAAAATAATATCCCTGGGCAGGGAAGGCTGGAGGGGATGGGGAAGGGGAGGTGGTGGAAGAGGAGGAAAGCTGCTAAGCTAAGAAAGGATGAGGTAATGATAACATAATTTCCTAAACTGGCTACTAATTAACCACAACTCTGCAGCTTAATACTGTGAACTGACTCCATCATAACACAGAAATCGCTCTGTAACTTGAAAAAGGAAAAAAAAAAGCAGCAGCACATTTTTCAGTGACAGTGCTAGCCAAAGAAACTAAGTGCATTTTATAGCTTTATTTTTTTCTCTTTTTTTCTTTTTTTTTTTTCTCCCCCATACTCGTAAGTAACAAGACAAAACTTCTTGTGCACAGGAGACAGGGCATGGACATTTTTTGGTGTGAAGTAAAACGTGAGAGGATGCAACTAAATAATAGAGGAAATTCCCTTTTGGTGCTGCTCTGGCAAAGCACAGAGATGAACAGTGCCCAAATCAGCCTGTCTTTAAGTGTTGCTCACGCACATGAATAAGGAGGAGGAAAGCCAAATACAAGCACCTTCTCCTGCCTGGCTCCCCCCTGCTTTGCACTTTGAGTTGCCTGCGGTAGTCAGGTACCCTGGGATCAGCCTGAAAGGTCTCATGAGGAATATTCAGTATATTATTCAGTACACTGAACAGTGACAGAGGTTTGGGCTGCAGCTTCTGTGGTCCCGGCCCCTTTCTCCCATGCCAGCAAGATGTCTACACAAAATACTCCTTCAGTGGGAATAGCTGTGTAAAAGGCAGGGCAAGAAAGAGCTAACTTCTTGTTCAGTTAGCAGGCATTGCCCACAGCCTGTTGTCTTTAGTAGAGGAAGAGGTCCAGTCTTCATCCTGCCCTCCACATTAAGTCCAGATGCAAAAAGGCATCTTTCTAAGGAATTCCAATAAAAGAAGTCCAAATTCTCAGACATAATACGGTGCAGTGCAGCACAGCTGCAATGCAAAGCAATGCTGTGATGCAAAGCAGCCATAGCTCAGTGAAGTCAAAGAGCACAGAAGGAAGAGTTAGCCGGCTAAATATTTTGAGAAACTTGCATGAAGCTTTAGGTATTGACTTAAAATAAATAGCTCACGTGCATTTTGGGAGATGACAAGAGAAGAGGGGATGTCACCCTCGGCAGGTCAGAAAGGGTAGAGAAAAATAGGCCTGCTAAAAGTTTCTCTTTTAATGCTGGACCCCATATATTGGCAGTGTAGTATTGGCTGCTTCTGGCAACAGAGATGTTGAGCCGAGAGAGAAGTTGAAATCTTGAGACAGGAGCATAACAGCGGTAGTACCTCCAGTTGATGGGGAAACAAGCTGCTTGGGACACTACAGAAAAACAAGTTAATATCCTAGCCAGGAGCCAAGGAAAGCACTGTTTAGGGGACAGGGTGGGGGGCAATGTCAGGACTTGGTGTTTGGATACACAGGGGAAGAAGAAGCCCCCATGTCAGTGGAAACGGCTGAGCCCCTCTCTTCTTAGCATTATCACATCATGCATTGGGCTTGTCCCCAGGCTCGGTCTGCTCACCTTCTCTTTCTCCCACAGCACTGCTGAGGAGAAAAGCCACACAGCTAGGCTGGGAGCACAAGAGCTTTGGCCATAAAGGAAAGGAGATGGAGGCTAATGAGGACCTAAAGCCCCCTTCTTTCCTCTCTCCTTGTAAACCCACACCTGTGCGTCCCCGCTGTGCTCATAGCCAGGGTTTTGACTGGAACCTTTCTCTTACATGAGTGAAAGAGCTCGCCTGGATGGCATATTTGGGAATGCACAGATGAAATCAGCCTCATGCAAGGGAAAGTCACCTGGCATTAGTGCACGTGAACACGCACTAATAAGCCCTGCCAATCTTCACAGCTAAGATATTTCCTCCCCATCACTCAGCACCAGCTCAGAGCTGCAAAGGAGAGGGCACAGTGCTCCCGGCTCCAGCTCAACTTCCACTTTCCAGATGCTACATCCTCCATCTGAGAGGTAAGCCATCACGTGCAGAGCCTTTCAGCATCCATTTCAAACTGCTGCTCATGCCACGCTCTTCATACATTTAACATGAGCAAAATGAGAGATCACAGCTCACGAGAGGATTGTCAGAGCACAGGGCTTGAGGAAGATGGAGTGTGCAGCAGACTTACGGAATCGAGAGAAAACAGGCTTGGTTTCTTTTTTTTCACTTTCTACTTTGGTCAGTAGTGGAAAGAAAAGTGTTTCCATCCAGCAGGCCTCATGAGTGTCCTCTGTGACCTTTAGCATCGTCATCGTGTCTGTTTGTAGTGAAATCCTCAGCTGGTGTAGTCATAGCTCCCCTGCCTTGACAAAATGACCTTCTCTTCTACCACAGCTTCCACCCCCAGACTCCACCTTGTCAGACACTCCCACCACCAGTGCTTTCTGTAGCTGACTGCAGCCTGATCCTTTCTCAGTCACGTCTGTAGAGCTACTTTATTTATTCCTATAACTTTGATTTAGTGTTTTGGTGTTGTTGTTGGTTTGAGGGTTTTTTTAAGGTGGCTTAAATATTTATTGGAGCTTTTCTGCTTTTGTTCTTGCATTTCTTAAATCTGAAAAGCAGAACGAAAAAAATGATCACAAACAGAAGCTTCAGACACGTTCCCATGTCGTAGAAGAGCAGAAGAGGACTAGTTTGCAGCTCAACCAGGGGTTGCTCACTGAAAACAAGGGTGGGATTCCTGGCTCTGGAAAATACTGAACTGTTTTGTATCTACTTTGGGGTGTTCTTACCCAGAATGGGTCCTGCCAAGCCTTGTACACCACACGTGAGCTTCATTTCTTTGCCCCTGATCTATCTCCCCTCTAGATGATATTTTTTGTCATCCTGGCATCTTTCTTCTGCCCCAGGAGCAGATTCTGTTGGACACATCCCATGGGCACATCCAGTCCTGTCTTCTGTAGAGGGCTCTGGAGCAGAGCAGAGGTTAAGCGTGTGCTGGAAACCTCCTCCTCATACGGCAGAGACCCAGGAGGAGGCACATCCACCACCCACAAACAACTCCATCACAGGCACAGTGCTCCCCTGTGGTTCAGGAAACGTGTGGATTGGTGATTAGGACATTATTCTGAGGTATGAGAAACCTGGGCTCAAACCTATGTTCAACGGGTGACTTATATGTGCTGCTGCCATAGGCAGATATCCTTGAAACGCTGCTAGGAAGAAGCCTGATGCATCTGCCTCTTCATAAAAGGCAGAGAAGCACTTGGGTGCTTTCAAGAATCTGGATTCATTTCCAGAAATGGTTTAGGTATTTAGGAACTACTGGGGTTAAACAACTCAAATGAAAAGTGCTTTCATTTTAACATGTCTTTTGAAAAAGAAAGGTCAAAATTATTTCTCCTGAAAGCTTTTCTTTTAAATTTTGAAATAGGATATTCAACGAAACTAGCTCGTTTGCCTTTTTTTGTTGGGTTTTGGGGTTTTGGGTTGGGGTTTTTTTTTTTTCCAAAACATCTGTTTGAATGAATAAGTATTTTCCAAAGAAACTCCAAGTCAGAAATTTCTCACTGGCTCTTATTCAAATTCAGAGTTGAAACTGTCACAGGGGTGAATGAAGTTCTCCCTAGAGAAGACATGGCACAAAGACATAGGTAGACTTACTCGAGGAGGATGCTGACTCTTGTTCCCTTGACATCAGACAGTCCTGGCAAGAGACAGGAGAGGTCATGTTTGAAGAAACTTTCCTTGAGTGACTGAGGACTCTTCCTACTACACTGCAAGAGTACAGCACTTAAGCAAAACCCGTGATTCTTTCAAACATGTAATTTCCACTGACAACAGTGGGGAAAAAAAGAAGATTCAGACTTTGATGGGATTTGCACCAAGGACAGCTTCAAATAAGCCTAGCAGGTTGATGGATGTGCCAGCTCTTTATTTACCAGCAGCCCAACAAATTGGCCAGCAGAGCCATATGATGGCTATATGGGGTCAGCAAAACCAGCTTTTGGAGCAAAGGCCTGTTCGTCACTAAGATTCGGGAGATGAAATAAAGCACAGTTTTCTCATTCCTTCTTGAGCTTGTGAAAGAACTAGAATGCCACTGATGCTGTTAAAGCCACATGCATCTCCCCGGTTGCCTGTTAAATAGCAGGAGGCTGCCACGGGGCCACCCGGCGCTTCAGTCGCACCTCATTCACAGGATCTCCTTTCAGCACAACTGTCCTCACTCTTGCTTTTCGCACCCACTGCCGAGCAGACCCGCTGCCATGACATTTACCATGTGGCCTCATTCACTTGCTCCACGTCGAGATACTACATCATTCCCAGGGCCAGCGAAAGATCCCTGTTTTTGCGGGATGATGAAATCTCTTGCCACTGAGAGCTGCTCGACTCTCCCTCTTCCCCAAGATAGGGAAAGCGAAGAGGAAAGAAAATGTTTCGTACAGCATCTCACTTCATTTGGGGGCGGTGGAGCAGACGAATGAGGCTCTCCAGCACTCATACCCAGTTTTTCTCCCTTTTTTCATCCTTCTGACTTTAGTAAGACCTACTGAAACACAGCACAACCCTCCTTAACACAGTAGGACCTAAAATCATAGTATTTCTCTGTTGGAGACTGTACGTTAATGGTGCCCAGCTCAGTCAGGGCTTGCATTTTAATTAGAATCTCTAATGGCAAAATAATATGAGAATAATCCCAGTAAGTGTTTTGCCTCTGGCATCCGGAGATAATACTGACATTTCAGGTGTTCCCTAGTGTGTATCCATTTATTACTAGTTTTCGTCCTACAGCATCAGCTACAGGTCCTGATAGACAATGTCCTCTTCAATAAGCATGATAAGAGAAGTTCATTCCCCTGAAGAGGGTATGGTCACAGGTATGTATCTCACTGCCTACATTTAAGGAAGCTAACGAGGATGAGTTAGAGAAGGAAGCTCTGAAGAGGCTTTTCTCTCTGCAGACTTTGCAGAGAGCCCAGGCCCCAGACTTTGGGATCAATGCTGCATGACAGGGGGTCCTGTTCTCCAAGAAAAGACCACTCTGCTCAATACTGCTATACAGCTTGGAAACAAAACCACTTCTCTTCTCAGTTTTTTGGAGCAAGACCTATCTTTGAGCTGGTTTTGGACAACACTGAGCACAGTGGAGTCCTATTTGGACTATAGGAGACCCACTGAAAGCACCAGTAATAATCAGTGATCCTCTGCTGCCCTGAAAGCACTACCGGGATATTTAAAATATATTGAGGCTTTTTCTTGGGGCTGATGTAAGTACTACTTTTAAGGCATTTCAGCCTTTTGAACCCAAAGGCATTTCTAAGTCTACCTTTCCATGGAGTGTGTTACTAGTGGAAATCAAACCTGTGCTGAGGCTAATCGTGGATATGCAACTGCCATGAGATATCAAAGCAGGAAAAAACTCATATAAGGGTTTAAAGCATCTGTCAGTGTTAACAGAGCCATTTTCCTATGCACACAAAATTCCAGCACTTAAAGGGGGTCTACAGGAAAGATGGGGAGGGACTCTTTATCAGGGAGTGTAGTGATAGGATGAGGGGTAACGGTTTTAAACTGAAAGAGGGTAGATTTAGAGTAGATATTAGGAAGAAATTCTTTATTGTGAGGGTGGTGAGGCACTGGAACACAGAGAAGTTGTGAATACCCCCTCCCTGGAAGTGTTCATGGTCAGGTTGGATGGGGCTTTGAGCAACCTGATCTAGTGGAAGATGTCCCTGCCCATGGCAGGGGTCTTGGAACTAGATGATCTTTACGGTCTCTTCCAACTCAAACCATTTTATGATTTCATGATTCTCTGATTCTATGATTATTACAGCTTTGTTTTTTGATATGATAACACTGGAAACAAGACCTAGGTATCCAGCTGGAAAAATGAAAAAAAGGGAAAAAAAACACCAAAAAACAATGCCTACATGCACACTTTAAGCAGTTGCAAAAAAATCTTTTCTTCACTGGCTTAGGCCAATCCTCCCTGCCAGTAAACTGGGCAGGACTGTGGTTTAACAGTTTTGCAGATGCTGTGAGGTAAAGAGAAAGAGCAAGTGGCTCCTAAGGCGTTCACGCTGGTGGCCTCATGTCTTTCTGTCTCTCTTTTTCTGTGATCTGTTAACTGGAGCCTTCAGTGGAAGGACGGAGAAGTACGGAAGTGAAGATGATTCATCAGTACCTGTGCACATAGATTGTAACGAACGAAGTGGAGGGAGTCTAAAATAAAGTTACATGAAGTGAGAGTGAAAACCAATCCGAGTGGGGTGGTCTGTTTAAAGCCGCTTTGCTATGCAGTTTGGGCTCATGGGTATCGAAGAGGTCAACAAGTATTTCCTAGCTCCCTGGTAGTGCTGAGTTATGCTCCTACAGTGGAGTTTCTGATGGATTTGTCCACTGAAATCGCAGGTTTCTGAAGACCTGCTGAGTGCTGGCTGACTGTTAGCGAAGCACATTGCTTTCTTTGAAGGTGCCAAACTGCACTAAAAGTAGTTAAAGACACAGGAAATGTTTCCTTTTTCCATTTAGGCAATTGTTGTCCTTGCCTCAGGGATGTTATATGAGCATGAGTGGGAGGGACCCAGACCCACACCGTAGGAGAAAAGTTAAATAGCCCTGGAGCTGGTGAAGCGTCCTGCCTCCCATTTCAGCCAGGCATTCCCTGTAATCTGTCAGCTCTCCGCTGCCTGTTATAGACCAGCATCATTAGGTACATGAAAGGGGAAAACAAACATGCACAAAACCCAAGAAAACAAAGCAAACAGGATTCATGGTCTAGTGGTTAAAAGGCAAACGCTGGGGAGTCGGGAGAGCTGGCTTCTCTTGCAGGCTGTGGCACTGTAATGCTCTTTGGTTAGCATCTCCTCCCTGTGCCTCAGTTTACCCAGCTATAAAAAAGGGATGATTACCCCTCCCTGTATACATTAGGAGGGCTCCAAAACACCCACAGCCTAATCAGTTACAGGTTATTCCAGCCTTTGCAACCTGGGAAAAATCAAAGCTGATTTATACAGTCGAATCTTTGCTGGCACTGACAAACTGGTAGAGACCGTCCTGTCAAGTATCATATTTTGAACGTCAGGTTTATACCATTCATTCCTGTCATATTTTTTTTTCCATGCAATGGGAGATATGTATTGCCTATGCTGATATCCCCTCTGCCTGTGAGTCAGTATGCCAAAATGAATAAAGCCAGAGAGTTTCAGCCTCGGAGGAAGATCACAGCAGAGCATCCCATGGGTCTGCTGCCAGTGGGACCACAATGCAAAGGAGGTTTGTTCACAGCTGCAGCTTCCCAGCATGGCTCTTCCCTGTTTTTGTCCCCTGTGTCACTAAACCTGACACAATGCCACTTCACACATTAAAGATACCACTGGGGTAACAGCAATGCACACAGATGAAGACACCCTTGAAAGGGCAGAAGAGGGGAGACCATTTCTGGCACATCTCTGTTGGTTAGACTTGGGTTTTTTGGTTATGTTGTTTTTGCTCACGCCCTCTAACCAAGAGAGCTAAACCAGCAACATTTGTCAAAAACCTAAGCTAAGCACAGTGTCTGCACAAGTTAGTTTGTCAACAGGGCTGTAAGAGCCACACATCCCACTCTTCTTTCCTGTGCTGAGCACCAGCAAACATCCAATTTCTCCTTCAAGCATATTGTGAATTATAGGCCTAAACCTTACCTATTTACACCTCTCTGAACCTTTGGCCCTTCTGAAGCATTTCGTTAAGAACAAGGATTTCTAAGCTCAAAATGAATAGGCTTCTTTACAGAGATCTGTCCTTTGGTGTGTTCTTAAGGTCCAGCCAAAGCAGTTCTGTTTTGACCATCACTAAACTGAGAATTGTGGACTTGCATAAATTTGATCAGAAGAGTCACTACCTTCTGTGGAAAACAGGAATTTTTTGTCAAGAACCTGAAAACCTTCAAGATACTCTGAAAGTACTCCATCTGAAAACCAAAATTTTCAGTTTTCAGCCTTTCTTCCACTTTTTTAACAGTAGAAAGACATTATTCATAAAAGACATGGCAATAAAAAACAACCCACTTCCTGGGAAAATTCAATCACACGTATTACAATGGGAGCTGCAGGGCACTAATAATGTTTAAGGTACACAATAATGTATTAATGTCTGTCTTTGTTCAGGTGTTTGGGATCTTGACTGCCTGAGGCAAAGGTCCCAATAGCCACTGGAAAAATCTACTTTTTCTTTACATGCTTACTGGGAAGACACTTGGACCTGGATTTATCCCATCTAACAGCATGGGCTTGACTTCATTGCCCACAGCTGGGTGTGAAGTGCCACTAGAGATGTCCTGTGTCATGTTTGCCAGTCTCTGGGGATGGCTCAGATACCCCAGGTGTCTCAAGAAGCACATGCATATGTGAAGGCAACAGAGCAAGCCCTGGGTTTAATCAAGGAGTGTGCATGTCTTCAGCTCCTGCTGCAGGCAACAGAGAGGAACAAGCACTTTTGTTCATTACTGAGTGAGCCTTGGGTGACTAGAAATATATTTCGTCTCTGTTAACTTTACACATCTAGTAAGCTCAGGTACTTGTCTAGAGTCCCCCTGTAGTCACTGGAGAGAGAGAGACAGACATGTCAGGGCCATTAAACACAGCTACCTTAGATACCTTTATTAGGACAGTAGGATGCACTTTATGGAGAGAGCCAAGAGAGCTAGCTTCAGCTGTGATAAACCCCAGAATCATTATCTGGGTTTAAAAAAAAGTCTGGAGATCACTTGATCCAACCCCTCGCTCAAAGCAGAGCCATCCCTGAAGTTAAATTAAATTGTTCACATCTGGTCTCATCTGGTTGAGTTTTGGATATTTCCAAAGATGGAGATTTCACAGCCCCTATGGGCCTCTCTTCCACTGTTTGCCCACTCTCAAGGTGAAAAAAAATGTCCCTAATATCTTATTAGAGTTTTGCTGTCTGTTGCCTTAGTCCTGTTGCTGTGCACCTCTGAGGAGAGTCTTGTTTGGTCTTCTCTACACACCCCCATAAGGTAGCTGCAATACCTAATGCCATAAGATAATTGATCTTGAATCTTCTCTTCTTAAAACTGAGCCAAGCCAGGACCCTCAGCTTCTTCTATTATGCCACGTGCTCCCATCCCCAGCCATCTTGGTGATCCTCCACTGGGCTTGTTTCAGTATGTTGGTCAAATATTTGATATTTAATGTTAGAGGATATAAATTCCCTTCCACCCATCCTCTTGGTGTATAACCTAGAAGTCTTAGACACTCTGGGCCGTTCCTTACACTCACATAGAATGAACACAGGCCCTACTGACGAATGAGTTTCCAAATAAGAGTTTCATTCAGAATAGCAACTGCGCTTTAATTCACACTCTACTTCACAGCACTTCTTTTGTGAACTCCATGTAGACCAGGGCACTGAGGGTCTCTTAAAAAGCTTATTTCCACTGTAGGTACCATAGAATTTGTGACCATTCATGAGTGAAAGCCTCTAGGGGAATATATAGGTTGGTTTGCTCCACATCAGTGATAACTGTTAAGCCTCAGAAATCTTTGGACCAAAGGCCTCATAGAGGCCGCTGTAATATTATTCTTAAAATACGATCTCTCCCGCTGTTGGTTAACAGTCCAGTACAGTGTAGTTTTGAGGATAGAGGGAAGCATTGCTAAAATGCTTTCTGAGAAGTCCAAATGGCATGACTTTTTCTCAGAAAAGTAGGTGGAAGTAAACAAGCAGTGGCGTAAACAGATCAATTTGCATGGAAAGTGGAAGCAGAGGACTGTAAAAAAAAGCAGGCTTGCTAATTATATAGTCATTTTACTGCCAGTAAAAAATGGGAAGGGAGAAAAATTTTAAAAAGGTGCCTTCACTTGAATGAAAAACTGGGTCTACTTGCCTACCTAAAGGGTAATAATAGCCATTCTGGGAGAGCTAAACTCTTTGAACTGTGTCTAAGTACCACTTCTGTTTATTTTAAGGAAGGAAACTGTCAGGTTCTGTTTGTTCGTAGTGAGCCATCCACAATGTGCCTGATGCATTCAGGACTAGTAAAATAGTGGTACATCAAGTATAGGAAACAAGAGGTTTATCATGGGATTAGTCTTACAGAGATAAAAGTAATCACAGCGCTGCTCAGGACTTCTTGTTTGCTGTGAAACTTGACTACAGGAGGTGATGGGTCTTTTCTTTTACAGCTCTTTCTGGTTCAGGAGGGAGGGAAGTGGGGTTAAAATAAAAACCGCTCATCTCTCCCTTATTTTGTTCTTCCCCATCATTTGGTACTTTGCAAAGGGGCAACTTTTTTTAAGGGATCATGTTTCTACCTTGCAACAAATCCCAGTCATGATTTTTATGGGCTAATTGCATTCCTGAACAAGTCATGAACTCTGGGCTGGTTTATTTCTATTCCTGATTTTAATTTTAATTTAAAAAAAATAGTAGAAGAAAAGTGAACTGATGCATCTAAGACTATGCTTTTACTTGCAGTGCATATGTTATGAGGCCAATCATTTACTGTTTCAGGGAATCGTGTTTTATAAACCAACTGGCTCAGCCTATTAGCTCACCATCTTGTGCCAGGGTTCCTTTATTTCTGGCACCAAGAACAAAAAAATTAAAAAGAAAACTATTTTTGGAGGAGTTTAACCTTTAACGCACAGTAGCAAAGTCCCTCAGGGATACTATCCACAAGCCAGATCATTCTTCCACAGTTCATTTATACCTTTTTCTTTGAACTGCTATATTGTAGATTGGACATGTGCACAACTCTGGGGAAACACTGTCTTATGGCATGTCGATGGATCTCCAGCCTGTGCTTGACACTTGCATGAAGCTGTGGACTATCCAGGCACCTAGGTGAGAGGTGGGATATGTCTAGTCTTATTTTGTGCATGTATCTACCTCTGAGCTAGCTATACAAGAGCCTTTAGAGCCAGTAGAAAGAAATGAAGACTCAAGAGGGGGAATTAAGCTGACCTGTCCTGAGCCACTTCTCTGGGGTTTGATACAGTCTGACCCATGAATGAAACATGGGTCTGGAGATCCGAGCTCTTATAGCTGTCTGTTCAACCACCACTGTACGATAGTGGTTGAGACAAGCTTCTATTTCTCACCACATCGAAGGAAGACGCTCCAGTACTTACTGAGAGCACTCTGATACAGAATGCCCATTACAGTGGAGTTCTGAAACAAAATTTTCAGTCCAAAATGGAGCCAATGAAAAAAAAAAAAAAGAAAAAAAAAAGAAAGCATTTTTATATTTTGTACTGGTAAATGTCAGAGTGCCATTTAGTTATAGTGATGTTTACCAGAAAGGTGACTGGGACTTCCCCTGTTTTGCATTGGTCCTTTCAACTCTAAAATCTCCTGGTCAGGAACTGTCTATTTAACGATTCTTTTTGTTGATGAGTCCCGAGGCCCTGATCACAGCAAGCACAACTATACTGTACAACACAGTAATAACAAAATTACATACATTCAGATATAGAATCATAGAATCATAGAATAGTTTGGGTTGGAAGGGACCTTTAAAGGTCATCTGGTCCAACCCCCTGCCATGGGCAGGGACATCTTCGTTGTCCAGAGCCCCGTCCAACCTGACTTTGAAT
>NW_009193330.1:0-200 GCF_000690835.1 Fulmarus glacialis
GCTGAAGATATGGAAGGGAAGGTGAACAAGTGGGAGAAAGTGTCCCATCCTGTCTCCCCCTAAATTCATCCTCCGAGGTGAAGAGGTAAAAAGTGTAACTATTAATAGTTTCCAAAAGATAGCTCCCGGAGAACAGGAATGATGGCAGTGCTGAGCACAGGCTCCAGACCCATAACTTTATCATAACATAAACCAGTGTC
>NW_009193331.1:0-49937 GCF_000690835.1 Fulmarus glacialis
ACCTTAATGATTCTATGATTCTAACAGTAGTTCCCTCATAAACTTAAATGCTGGGTGAAGGCAAAAATACTTTCATTAGGGGTGTTATAGACCACCGGCATAGGTGTGTTTGTTATCTTGTAGTCATGATGCAGTGCCATGGGGAGTATTCAAGGGTTTGTTATACTGCTAGGAAAATAAGCATTAGCAATTTTCAATGCCTCTGATTCATGGAAGTACTTTGAATCTTAATACAATGACTATAAAGAGACCTTGGAGAGGAGGGTTTGCTTCATACCAACAATTTCTCAGTTTTATTGTCCATTAAAGTGATTTTATGCCTTGAAACCTCTGAGTCCATAACAGGAGAATTTAACTTTTCTTTTCTCTGTGTGTGTGTGCATGTTGTATTCTGTGTCTTCCTTATCCTCGTCCTTCAGAAAAATTTTCACAGTTACTGTTGCACGCGGTAGAAGTTCACTGACAGTAAAAGTGATGCAGAGTTAAGAAACAGTCACTGAACTGCAGTGTTAGATGCCTCATTTCTGAATAGATGTTACCAAAATGTAGCTTAAAATATTCTTGCACCTAGGAGTCTGAATGCCACTGTGGGCATACTTTTTCCCCCATCCTACAAAAACATTTGCTAAAAGATGAAACATAGTATACAGTATTGTGTAGACTTGGTGATGCTGAAAGAAAAATGAGATGGGTATAAGCAGGTAGTCAGTTTGACGTATCTGAGATTACAGATGATCTTTGCCGGAAACATGAACGACAATAATGTGTATGGGTTTTCTAATTTGTAGAAGTGAGGTGATTTGAGCAGTTGCCCAGACAAGAAACTATTCCGTGATGCTGATCATGTATCATGACATCAAGACAGATGATTGAAGGAGTTAGGCTTGACACCAATGGTCAAACTCAGACATGTCCAGAAAGGAATTAATTACATATTACCCAGCAGTCTGATGCGGTGAGAGAAATGGGCAAAGCTGCTCTGTGAGGTCTTGTACTAGTTCAGTAACACTTACTCATAAGATGAACAGAGTTGTCTGAAATGTGCTAGCCCCAAATTGAAGCGGGCCTCATTTGTCGGGAGAAAGCAGTAACTGTCACAGATCATTCCTACTCTAAGACCAAAATGAACTGGTATTTGAGGTGCTGTATGTACAATATCCCTAGTTTGTATACACATTTTATCATCTCTCTGGAGTTCTGGGCTCTGCTAGTGAGTGTTGTGCTACTGTTGCCTTGGCTTCTCACCTGGTTTTCTCACAAGCTGAAGAATTTGACTCTTTCAGGACGGAAAAGTGCAGAATTTGTGCAAACCACGTGTTTTACAGTACCCCTACCTTCTTTGTCTGCAGTACTGACTTGGTAATAAATCAGAACATTAAGCTGAGTTGTCCCTTAGCCATCACCTTGAACCTTGCATCATGTCTTTCTCTTAATATAAGCAAAGAACTTCCCAAGGCAAAGGTGGCACTTTTGAGTTCTTGCTAAATGATACTGCAGGTCTGATGGGACCAAGTGAGATAAGCTACTCTGAACCTATACGTGGTTTCCTGCCATCTCATTTCTTGCTGCAATGAACACTGTCTGAAGTAACATGCTTAAAAATGTTTGAATTGCATTCCAATAAGCCCCTGTAAAGCCTGAAAGAATAAAATGTAGTGTGTGTGTGTAAAAATACACATACGCACAATATAGTTCAGTAATAACTTGGGAGGAGTTCAGCATGAATTTTCTGCATCATGGAACGACCTCTGCCTTTTTCTACATTTTACCTTTCTGTATATATATTTTAGGTGCATGAATTGTTGTTGTTTTGCTTTCCTTCCTTCCTTTCATTTTTTGCTTAGAGACTTGAGGTACCTCAGGTTACAGCAGCCAGGTACAAGCTAGCAGTTAATTTGTATTCTGTCAGGGCCGGGAGAAATATAAACTTGCAATTCATAATTAGCTATGAGACACTTAGAAAACTATACTGAAGTTGATGGAATCATTTTTCATTTTACTCTTCACAGTGCTTCTACTTTAAATTCCTCTTTGGGCTCTGCTACAGACTATGCTGTGGATCTTACACCAGGTTTTCCCAGGAACCATTCGGCAGTTTAGGGCCCTTAGAGTGTGATCGGATAAATCCTTGCTCTCCTTTTAATAGCAGGATTTGCAAAAGGCTGTCCTCAGGAGCTGGTTATGCAAACACATCTTTCTCTGCATTTCAGTAGCCTGGGCATATACGTGCAGTTCGTTGTTAGATTTCAGCAGAGTTTCAGGAAATTCTTAACAGCACAAGTACACACTGCAATGTATTATCCAAATGTGGTCTTTCTATCAGTATGCCTGTGTTTATTACAGCTGTGGGCTGTTTAACTGCTTTCTTTTTTGCCTTTTTTTTTCTTTACTGATCGATCGTACAGTCCCAAGCACGCTTGTAGCTGTACACATATAAAAATTTTGTAACCTTATATCCTAATCTTTTTCTAATGCTAGGGATATTGTAATAATAAATGTCGTTAGATCCATTTGGAATATAGGCAAGGCTTGTATTTTTTTTGACTTCTTCTAATGCTAGGGATATTGTAATGATAAATGTCGTTAGATCCATTTGGACTATAGGCAAGGCTTGTATTTTTTTTGACTTCTAAAGACAAGCAAAGAGAAGTAGGTTTTTAAGTTTTTCTTCAAAATCATATGCTGCACCCATCTGTATCACCTTACACAACCAACTACACTAACCAAGATTACCTGCTTGGCGATCTCTTTCCACAACAAACTACACCAACCAAGATTACCTGCTTGGCGATCTCTTTTTTTCCCACTTTCAGGGCTCTTGTGCTGTGTACCCATAGAAAAACATGAAACAACCTTCTGCTCAGGTAACTCTCTTCTAATTGCAGTGTGAAAAAGGAATTGTTGGGTGACTTGTTTTTCAATGAACCAGGAGGCTTTTAACATCCTGCTTTGCATTTCACAGCACGCTTTCTATTGTACATGCCAGATGGGTCCAGGTGCCTGTAGGGAGCTTTGGTGAAGCTAACAAAGTTGGTGATGCAGAGATATCCAACAGGCTAGGACTTCTGTTGAGACTGAAACTGTCCCAATGCCCAGGCCAATTTAAACATGAAATAATGTAATGAACTCCTATCTTCTATGTTTATTTATCCTTGTGGGGTTTTTTCCAGAATTTTCTCTTTGGTTTTGGTTTTCAAGCACTTAAGCATTTGCGTTGTATTTTTCAGAAAGCACTCTGAGTCGTGTTCTGTGAATGCTGCTATGTAAATCATGTATTTCAATTGATTAGCAGTTTAAAGCCTTCTTTCCTTAGAGCAGTTGCTAAAATTAGTAACACCACAGAAAGGTTCTGTCTGTAAACTATGATAATATCTTTGAAATAAAACATTAAGTTATTCACTTGGAATTTAAGTTTCTGCAAGCTATTCTGGTTTTGTTCGGGGTGGGTTCTCAAGCAGATTAGATTGCGTTAGTCCATAATTAATGAATGTATCGTGCTTTGAGACCTATCAATGAAAAATAGCTGTAACAACTTCTCACTATTACATTTGTTTACAGTTAGAAAATCCAGCATCTTACAATTAGTCTGGATGATTTCATTAACTAGAATCTTGATGTGGAACGTTATGAACAAGAGCTCCAATCTGAGTGCTTTCAGAGTTCCTACTATAGAGATGATTAAGAAAAGTGTGTCTGTTTTGTAATGACATTTAAAATGCATTTTTACTTGGTTATTTTGCAGGAATCAAAATGAAACACTTCCATCTTCCAAAATTATGCAGAAATCTTCCACAATCTGCTGTTTCTCTTGTTCTTTCCTCCTTCCTGTTCCCAGTGAAGTTAATGGCAAAAAAACTTTAAAACTCCAACATTTCTGAAACTGGACAAAATTTGAAAGTGTTTAAAAAAAAAAAAAAAAATCACATCCTGATTGGTATTAAGAAGAGAGAATGGTTTGTATTTTACAATGCAATTCTAATTTTTTTTCTGTGGCAGTTCTTGGTCACATTTCAGCTTCAGAGAATTTTTTCTCTTCAATAAGGTCTAAGGTTTTCTAGCATGTTTAGTCCTGCATTGGTAGGAGGAAATTCCTATTCCTCTGGAACACAATTCAGCTTTTTCAAACACTTACCAATTCTTCTTTGAGCTCAAACATTCAGGGTGCAAGCAGGACTCTTCATTCCTGGTTAAGAAAGTAACGATACTGAGGAATTAACCATACATACCTTCAGCTGGCTGTTCTTCTGCCCCCTCTTTATTTCTGAGCCTAGAATAGAATTAAAACAGCCAGGTTTTACCTTCCAAATACATCTGCAGGCTAAATCCCATCAGCCTAACTCTTTTGTTGATTCACAGTAATGGGCCCAGAATGAAAAAGAGAAGGACAGCACAGTGGGCAAACACACTTTTATGATCAACTCACCTGAAAGGTAAGGTAATACTTCCCTGGTCGCAGTGCATATACTGTGAGGATGTGTGCGGTGGAGGACGTGTGGCTGCTTTGCACACATTTTCCCATGCTTTGCTTCTCCTTGGCTTTAAATGGGCTAATTGTCAGTGGGTGTTGGGTTGAGCCTTGATGCCTAAAGGATTGCACAACTGAACAGTTGTCTATTCGAAGTACGAAAATATATTCCTACTGTTTGTTAGGTGCATTAGAGCTGAGCATGTGAGATGCAGATGTGGGAATACACATCACAACGTTCATCATGGCACACTGCATAACTGTAGCCATCAGTAGCAAGAAGTCATCCTTTGTGTACCTCAGCAGGCAAAGGACATGGTGAAGCCAACTGTTTTGCTCGCAGGCTATAGAAAGTTACAAATAGATCCTCCTCAGTTGGAGATGCAGAAACATTGATGATGATTTACACCAAAGGCATACCTGGTACATTTGTGGTCTTTGCACAGAGCGTGCTTTCCTCTTTAGCTTTCATTTAACTCTTCACGGGGAATTGGAGTACTCTGAAACTTTCTAGGCTATACAAATCATCAGTGGGCTTGACTACCATTTGGTGTGAATTGGCACATATCAGACCAATGTGAAATAAACTACTTTGCTAAATATCAGGTGGCCACATGGCTTATGTTTATTATAACTAGTAATGCATTGTAATGGTACTGAACTTCCAAGGAAGAGCTCCAGAGTTTAATGTAATACCCATCTGGTCTATCTGTAGTTATAGAGAAAAAAGTATCATTCACTTTGACATTCCAAATTATGCTATTTCTAAGTACGTGCCTCAAATTTTCTGTGCTTACTTGACTCTATCAATTCATACATCCCAAGGTCAGTATCTTCACTGTTTCTCATTATAGCTGAATATGTCAGTGACTGCGCCTTCGCCTTCTTTCCTTTAGAAGTAATGATTTTTCATGGTGTTTATTTTATACTCCTATCACAAGGTATCAGACACCGATAAATTAATTTAGGGACCCAAAAGGTTGATGATGGGAACATGTTACTTCTTGTGTCCTCCTGGGATTGAAAACACTGTTTCTGGAGAAGGTAAGATTTCATCCCCTTGGGAATGAAAATTCTTAACATTCCTAACAAAGTTATCTCTGAGTCTTGCATAGGTCTAATTCAAGACAGATTTGTTTTTTCTTCTAATATCTTTTCAAAACAGTGGAGGGAAATGGGCTTCTCTGGTACTTTTCATTGTATAGTATATATCATTGGGCTACATATCATGCTTTCCAGCTCTATATAAGCTGAAGTGTTTGGAGCTCTGAATGACATAAACATTTAATTTAGAAACACAAGGCACACTACTGCCCCATGCATATTTATGGAGCTACTCACCCTGTGAACTCATCCCAGAGGTTTTTGAAGAACAAAGCAGCACTCTAGTATTGTGACAATAAACTGTAATATAGTTTATAAAACTGAGGGTACTTTTGCACCAGTTCAAAGCCTCTGTCAAACAAATGTACTTCTTTATTTTAGTTTAAAAGTACAGCAGGAAATGCTCTTTTCCTTTCTTCAAAGGTAGAGTGAGTTAAACAGCAAAGGTGAAAACAGACCTGTTCTGATCCTAGGGCTTCCAGAGGAAAATTAATACATATTTTCTGTTCTTTCAGTCATCTGTCATTCATCATTCTTGTGAATTCAGTTTGAATATAGCTTAAATATCCCAAAACTTTAATTAAAAAAAAAAATAAGTAAAAGGCAGGGTACTGCTTTTTTATTGGGCTTTGAGCTTTGAGAGAGAAGATGGGACACATAGTCAAGGTTTTCCCCATGCATTACGTAGAAATCCCTTTTGTTGTTAGAGTCAAATTTTTGCAAATTACATATATTTGTTAGTTGCAGCACTGAAGACAATGTCAAATTTTAAGAGAAAATCATGAGAGTGTTGTTGGATAGATGTGGAAAGGAAGGATCCTCCCAATTGTTCTTGCTGCAGAGCATAAGTAAGAAAGGGTGTTGATGAGTCTTTTCCTTCTCCCGTATAGGTTAGATATCTGTAGACACATTGAAGATGGGCAGTAGAAGATGCAGTATGACACCAACTAGGAATTTTCAAAAGTAATTATCTTCGTCTTTAAGTAGCTAAATACTTTTAAAAAAATTATAAGCTTCTCTATTTCTTAAATTATTTTGATTTCTCTACTGTAAGACAGTCTTTCTTCAGTGCTGAAATAAAAAGGTTAGAGTGCCATAGCAACAGTTTCCATTGTGTACTGTAATGACCAGAACCCAAGCCTGCAGAGCATTGCACTATGTCAGCCTGTCTTTAGCTTGCCGTTAAAGTCTTTCTCCCTTGCAATTCAGCAAGCCATGTTTGTCAGCTGGATAACTGTTCTCTCAGAGATTTGTGCCATGCAAACCACTGTTTATGCCTGTTTAGGATAGTGATGTCTATTGCCATACAGTTTTTAAGGACATTCCAGTAGAAGCATGCAGCCATTCTGTGCAGTTTGGTGTTGATAACTGTAGGTACTTCCCCAAGACTAACAAGTCTCCGGTTTAAAAAGAAATTAAGATTGAAACATCAGTGTGGATTTATTTTGCTTTCTTTTTCCTCTACCCTCTATAGGATTTACCGAATGATTGCAGGTAGGTGGAATTTGGCCTTTTCTCCCAGAGCATCTGTGACATCCACAGTAAAATGTTGACTTAGAAATTTTGTAATTTCACTCCTTTACACTGACCATTCCATAGACTGGAGATAGCATGGCAAATTCTTCACAGGTGTGGGTGAGTACGAAAGTGGGAACTTTAGGGAGCATTAGGAATTTACACAAATATCTACTATGACTCTGTAGCATAGTATGTAGTTTGCATTAGGACGGTAGCTGCCTTGTAATGCTCCAGTACTTTAAAATCAGTAAGTGCCATTCAGGCTTCTCCATCAATGTAAAGCTGCAAGACAAAGCATATTTGTTTGAAAACAATTGCCAAATACACCTTTTCAGTCACACTGGCGATCAGTCTCTTCTTTCCTATCAGAGTACACTTTCCTAGAATATGTCTACGAAAACAGTCCCTGGAGCAAAGACCCAGCTAGCCCCGCACTCAACCTTTGACAGTGGTCAAGAGCTGATTCTGAGGGAGGTATGGAACAATAGGGGAGGCATATCATACTACTTCTTTCAAAGACTCTCTCAGCTTCCAAATAGCCTGGGGCTCTGCCAAAAAGTTGTTTTTTTAGTGAAGATGTCTTTTTAATTGCCCCAAATTGATTCAATCTCCATGAACCTGTTCAATTAGACCTTGAGCCTGTGCCAGCTTTTAGCACCTACAATATCGTGCATCAAGAAGTTTCAGTTAACACATGTGATCCAAAGAACCACTTTTTTGTTTGTCTTGAGCTGCCACCTGTTAGCTTTGGTCAATGTGTCTGCTGTTGGGAACACTTGATGATCATTCATGTTTTCTCTTCATGTCCATCTCATTTAGAAGAGCTTTGTGGCAGTCTCTTCCTGCCTTCCCTCTGCCCGTGTCCCTGCAGTGACCTCCTGGGTTGAGAACTTGAGCTTCATAAAAATAGTAACCACTTCTCACTCCATCACAATTCTTTTTTATCAGGTATATGTTAATTATAAATGGTGTAGCTGTTTAAGAAAGCTAATTAGGAAAGGTGTTTAGGTGCCCCTAATCCATAACCACTTTCTTAAATTTTCACATCATCCTCTCTGTGTTTGTCAGCTAATGTTGTTCTGACACACTTTGAGTGATGATCACTGTACAAAACAAGCCTCTTTCCTTTGCTGTTCATGTTTCAAAAACTTATTCATATGTGTCCCAAGGGTTTTTGCGTAGTCTTACTCTTTTAACTGTTTTGGTAATGAAGCTGGGTCCTGATATTTGATCAGAGTGACTGGTGTCTGCTGGGTTATCACTGGGAGAAGTAAAATGCACAAAATAAAAAGAGAATCCATAACAAAAACATCAGGCTGGGGGTGGATGGGTGGGGTGTTGATCCCCTGCCCCTTTATAGATGAGCTTTGTCTCCCAAGCAGGAACTGTAGGATAGCTCCTTCATCAAAGAGAAGCACCATCCACAATCATTGCGTTAGGGAAGTGATAGGGCACCTTTCTGGTTGTCCCCTTTGGTTTATGGTCCTGTTGTCTCTTAGAGTTTGGGTGTACAGAGAAACTCCATTGGTAATGAATTCTTTGTTCCTATCCACATGCTCTCTTTCTCATTCCTTTACAAACCTTTCTTACTTTTAAGAGAAATAACTTGGGGGGAGAGTGGAGGGGAGGGGAGGAGGAGGGGGAAGAGGGTGGGGAGAGAGAGAGTCACTGTATCATATGGCCTAACATAGAATAACTTAGTAACTGTAGATACTAAATTTACTTTTTCCGGTTAAGTTTTCTTTCTGACATTATTCTGTTGCTTGTAACTTTCCTCAATAATATTTCACTAATATTCACCTTCCATTTTTGCTAGGATAATTTACTTCCTCCTCCTCCCATCCCATTTTCATGTTGAATTCTGATACTCATAAGCTAAAATTGCATTCGGTTTGGTGTGGTAAGCAAACACCTCTCTAGTTGTTGTGAGTGTAAGCAAGCCATGTTCAAAATAAGTTTCAGTAGTCCTAGGATCATTCAGGTGGAAGGGACTTCACAAGGTAACCTAGTCCAACCCCCTGCTCAAAATGGGGTCAGTGTATGCCTTTGTCACTTCATTAGAGAATTTGCATTAGTGAAGCACAGGTGGATGAGTTTTTAGCCACCATACTTTGAGATCACGCATTAGCCAGTTTGTTCAGGATAAAATTAAGTTGTAGATTTTGCTGGCATAGTATGAATTGGTCACTGTTGGCATCTTGGCTATGATCATAAATTTGTGCTGACAACTCTCTCTGCAGTCAGCATGCTGATCTTGTGGGAACAGCAGTTAACATATTTGCAGGGCCTGTTCATTATCTTCCTCCTAACTGCCCTCTTCTTTCTCTGTTTATCTTTATAAAAAAAGAACAGGACATGAAATTTTCCTAGGGACCTTTGCACCTTGCATGTTCCTACCTGGAAAGTGAGGTGGAAGCTTCTAACACAACCATATTGTTGTCAGGCACAGGACAACTCCTAAGCAAGCTGCACACATCTCCTCATCCAAAGGGGTTGCTTCTATCTGCCTAGCATTCTGAGAGAAAGTCATAAGGGAGAAGAAAAACAATTTTATACACAACATGTGACACCCACCTCAGGCCAAAGGCCTTGTTAACATGATCCTGAGGATGGGATGGTGCAGCATTAAATGGAGACATGTTTTACAGTTACTTAAGTCACTTTGCTCATATCTTGGTTAGCTTAGGGCATATACACACTGTGAATCCACAGCAGTGAGTGCTAAAAATCTGACTCGCTACAAGCATGACTGCAGCAAACTTCTTCCTTGTGCTTCAGATTACTTTCATTTATATTGTAGTGTGGCCTAAGATACAGATATCTCCAAGGACTGTGAGTATGCTGCAGAGAGCTGATACACTGCTAATAGGTTGTGTGTCAAGGAGAGAGGATCTTACTAGAATTATGTTAAAAATGTTATAGGTTTGGGGGAGGGAATGGGGAGTAGAAAAAGCTTTGGGACTATGAAGCATCTTCTTCGCAAACCACTTCCATAGTTTTTGCCAGAGTTGTTTTGCAATGCCACATTCTATCACCAAATTCCCTTCAGCATGGAATGTGGAAGCTGTAAGGCAAAAAGACAGAATTCATATGGTTTTACACTCTTTAATTGGCTGGATCTCCACTGTGCAGTCAGCAGTATCTTTCTTCCTGAGATAAAGAGTAAGATGAAAGGCAAACGAAGATCTTGCTCTGATATCTAAATAAAGAGTTTTTAAAACATGGAGAAATACCATCAGCAGCAGAATACCATCTCTTCCTTCCCTCATTTGGTGTCTCCCATTTTGAATTAATAAGGCTCTGTGCAACCCAATGTTACTTTGAAATTGGCCCAGGCTGTGCAGTGAGTTTGGACCAGATCACCTCTAAAGGTTCCTTCCAATCAAAATTATCCTATTATTCTAAAAACAAACAAACAAAAAAACCAAACAAAAAACACCACCCCAAAACCCTAGTCTTAATCCTATCTAGTAGTGGAAAGTAAATACTTTCTTATTCTTCTTTTTGCTGTATATTACTGCAAAAAATTAATGCTTAACCTAGAATTTTGGATACCTAGAGTTTTTACAAGGACCAATGGGCACACGATGTGAATCTAGAAAGCAATCTAAGTCCAGAGCTTAAGGTCTCTTGAAGTCTGGCATTGTTGTGTTACATCTTGTCAAGGACAAGATTCTATGGAAAGCAGATTGTTGTTTGAAATGTGTGATAGCCATTGATTCTAGCTCCTCATGCAATTCCTATACAGTGCAAAGGATCAGGCAAGCAAACAGGCAACTTGGATTGCAAGTCTGCTATGTCGTCTTCTCCCTGACCCTTTTTGTGAGCTGATAAGAGTGTCAGAGGAAGAAGCAAATCTGTAGCTGTATCTTTGAGTGTGTGGGACCTGAATTATGAGCAGACTTCTGAGCACATTTCTCTAGAATGTACTATTAGTTGTTCTGACAGATGGAGAGTAGCTGGGGAGATGTTCCAGTGGATATAATTAGATTTAATGGGCCATGATGAAGGCACAGGAAATATGGGGAAAGCTTATTATTTATTCAGTACATTATAGCGTCCTAGAGAACTTAAAGCTTACATTAGTATTTGAAGAAACAACAAAGCAGAGAGGTGGGGACTGAATCAGAATGACAGCGAATCACTGAAATAATATTATGCAAGTTAGAAAGGCGGGTACAAAGTACATCTAATAAAATAAAACTGCCTTGGTTGACTCACTCTTTTATTGGCTACTAGAAAGAAGTGGGACTTTACGGGTGTTCAGAATCATGCTGAGAAGTATTTGAATCCAGTCTTCCAAACACCTCCAAGGTATCAGCTGGCTAACACTTCCCAGATTACCTCAGCCTGCCTCTACATTGGCATCTTATCTGAAATGAGTAATGCTGATTTGGAATCAACAGCAACAACAAAGGAAGAGTGTTAAAAATTAAGATGATTCTCAGCCAGATTGTAGTTTGAAGTATCTGAAAAGGAAAGTGTTCATCAAGCTTTCCAATGGCTGCATTTACTACTAACTTGACCTCTGTGTCTTCTGCCTTGCTTCTCAACAGGAAAAGTGGTCACTATGTACCCTAAGTATGTATGTCTTATGGGTATTCCTAGAAAGTATGGTTTGTCTTCCTTACTTTTATTTCCTGCAGGAGTTAAAAGGAGGAAAATGTTTCTGGCATCGATATTTTCTATAAACAGAATTTTTCTTTTGCCTAGATCCTGGTTTCAAAACCTCTACATCACATTCTCTTGCATCTAATACTTGCAGGAAGGAATCATGTGTCTTATGGGATGTAACTTCAAAAAGCGTATCGGCTCATTGACAGCAAGGTATTTCCAGCCACAGGGTGCACTGTATAAGCAGTGCAGTGTACTTCTGTTGTCCACTATTTTTTGCTTTGAGATCACTTTGATTTGTAAGTGTCTAAGTAGAAAATACTTTCAAAAGTACACATTTGGGGTAAGTAGCAGAAAAGAAGAGAGGAATGGGGAGAAGCAGAATTGAGGTGTGTCTCTAATCCCATAAATTACTTGCCTACAATTCTTCATTGCTAGGACTTAGTGCTCTCATTTTAGAGGGCAAACATGAGAATGCCACCATGCAAGAACAGTGGTACTTAACATCCACTTTGTACAAATGTGACTGATTGACTGAGAAGAAGACAAATATAGCCCGAGCCTCTGCATGTGCAGGGTTTTTTCTTCCTACCCTACCAAAGAAAATCTGACCTGGGGAGTGAATAGAGCAGTAATTTGTGTTTCTAATTCCTTAGTTTCTTTTCCTGTAACATACACTTTTTCTTCTGAAAGTTTATCTGAACTTCTTTTCTGCTTGTGATCTGCATGCTGATGGACGATGACACAACTGTGTAAAATATTGCCAAAAATTTTTAGTACATGGTACATCATCTATCCTCTAGGGTTTATACGTTCTAAAGTCATTTCCCTTCTTTATTTAAACATAATGTGAAATCATAGCTTTCTGAGAGCTACGAAATACTACCCACACCTTTTTCAATATCAAGGATGTAGTATGAGTCACTGTTTCATTTAATTCAGCCAGTGACTGCCATATTCATGCAGCCTTAAAGCAGGCAGAGTAATGTTACACAGTCCTTGAACAAAGCGCATTGTGGGAAGCGTCACAGAAAGCCTCTGTAGAGTCACTGGGCAACTGTCTTGGAGGGCTTTGTTTGGGAAGTGGAAGAAAAGCATCAGTTAAAGCAGAGGGCTTGTTCAGCTTTGCAGCTTTGTTACTGCAGCCGGTTGATTTGGTTGAGTAACCTGAGACTAGAGTCGGAAAAGGAATTACAAATATGAAGTTGTAGGGTTTAAACCCACTTTACCTTGAAGTTGTTTTTGTTGCACAACCCTTTTCCAGAACCACTTGTCTTTCCTTTTAGTCATTGCTACTGGACAAAAGTGATGCTGTGGAGGTAGTTACATCACAAATTACAAATTACGTTACATCTGGGAGGTAAGGGAAAGCAGGGACTACTTTCTGTTCCTTTGCATTTACGGGAATTGGTGTTGCTCATATGCAGGCAGTGCTTGGGCATAAGAGTTGTTCAGGCTCACAGTCTCCTCCTGCAGCAAATAAGATGCTTAAAAGCATTAACTTCAGCCTCCCAGAAATTCAGTTGTCATGTCTGAGGCCTTTGGGCCTAAGACTGATGATGACTGAGGAGGAAGAGACCAAGTGTGTGTCTATACATGGCACCCTGAGGTACCTGCAGTTATATCCCAAATGCGTAGCAGGGGGGAAGTGTGAGGGCACAGGTGTACATGTAACCTCAGCAGACAAAAGGGCAATGTTTTTACTCCCTTCTGTTAAGGAAATTAGGAGATTCTATGGGATGTTAAGAGGGACAGACAAGACCAAGGTTTCTCAGTCTCTGACTTCGCCTGATTCTTTTGCTCCCACTTGAGACGTCCTCACTGGCTTGGTAGAGTGACTGTGGCATTCACACAGCCATCGCTAGCCAAAATCTCTAGATCACTGGAGGAATTACACATTGACTTAGACTGGCCACTGGTGTGGCCATGGACACAGAAGGTCTCACCTCATGGCTAAAGGAAATATTGAGTTCTCAGGTAACATCCCAAACAGAGCACCAGTGGCTCAAGGTAGATGAGAAATCTTTTGATAATGGCTAAAAGCCCCTGCAATGTGTATGTGTTATTTATAACCGAGACTTTTAAAACCCCACAAATTTACATATTTGGCTGTCTGGAAGAGGATTTTGCTGAAAACACAGATTATGTGATAAAGATTTGCCTCATCGAATTTATGAATATCAAGTGTAGGAAAATCTGCTTTGCTCAGAATTTGTAATAATTCAGCATATGTTATTTTGTCACAGACTTTCATTTGAAAAGAGGAAATTGCTCTTAAACTGTCAGCATGGAGGGCCCATATATATGGATATCTGTTTGAGAAAGAATTTCTCTTCTTGTATGAGTTTTTTGGCTACCTCTAGGCTTATCTCTTTGGGTTGCCTATTTCTATTACAGAGGATTCAGACAGGATAGAACTCTATTATGGCTGAACTGTATTATACCTTTTTGTGGACTTTTCCTTAGTGAACAAAATGGCTAAAGTTAAAATTGTTTCATTTTATTCCCTTTTTAAGAGAAGCTGAATGCTGGCTACTTTTATACTGAGTAAGTGTCCACCTATGGGTTTTAAGGTTGTGTGGCCAATCAACATTAAAAAATATTCCAGATGAACTTCCCTGACTATCCTAATATAGATTAACTCTAATGTCTTTTTTTCCCCATCTAGGAAGTTGTGCCATTTGTTTGCATCATTTTTGCTGGCTGAATCCATAGCTGCTAGCTATATATCTCATAGTTCTGCTGGCTGAGCTCTCCATGTAATCGCTTTCCAGTCTCTTTAAAGTCTAAGTCAAGTTATCACAGACCTACTAATTACATTGTTTATTCTGACTGAAGAGGGCATATGTGCAAAGGCCCATGGTACACGTTTCAAAGTAAGCATGTTCACAGTTGAATTGTATTGATGGTAGGCAATACACAGCATTGTATGTATAGACTGGCAGAGTCTCACAAAAGCTGCATAGAGACCAGGCCTGGATTCACTGTCTTCTGTTCTTTTCAGCAGTTTCTGCAGAGCTTTTATATAAAACTTTCCTCCTCTTTTCTCACCCCTAAATAATTCTGAATTTTTCCACTCCACAAATATTCCTTTCCACCTCCACTTTCCTCCCCTCCCCAACTCCCAGTGCTGTGGATGGAGCTGAAATTATCTTTGCTATTTTTATTTGATAACTTGAATCTGCAGTACATCATAGCACCTTATTTGACAAAACATCGCATTTGTGCACAAGCATCCAGAGTGATACCAGCAGAGATCTGAAAATAGTGTGTGCTTGCTAACGTTTCTATTAATTGTTAAAATCTCTTCCCATTACTCTCTCCCACCACCCATGGTATTTATTAAGAAACAATCCTCTGAAGTCTGAAACTCGGAAGTAATCCCTTAATAATTTTACTGCTGGCTTCTTGTGCCAGTTTTAAATGGAGGACAAAGGAAAAAATAGAAAAGACTGCTCTATTGCGGGTCAAGGTAGCAGCCTCTCTAACTTTAGACCTCAGTCACTTACTTTATTTTCCTCTCCCTAGTTAGATGTAGAAAGCTCTGAGTTCTGGCTCATGTGCAGTTTGATGGTTCCTTTTTATTGTGCAGCTCTGCAATTCAGAAGGTCTTGTATCCCTTCCTCCTTGCAGCTTTAACTTTGGTGCTGCTGAATTAAACCAGCAGCCCAGGAAGAGGCTGCACGGATGCCATCACTGTTCCAAACCTGGCTTAGGGGAGAGGTAAGAGAGGGAAGTTTTGGAAAGTTGTTGGAAATCTCAAGGCCAGCCCTGGCTCCCGGAGGAGTCAGAGCTGCTTCTAGGCTGTATTAATTCATGCTGTAGAGACATAGTCCCTATTGATCTTGGTGCTGCAATAGCTGTGAGGAATTCCTCTGCACCCTTAAGCAGGCCCCAGTGAGAAGAGCAGAGGGAGACTCTGACATGGCTTCCCTGTACTTCTAGAGTTTTCCCCTCCAGCTGTTTCTCTAATGCTTGCAGGCCTCTTCCAAAACTGTATCCTACCTCAGCTCCATGCTTCAAATCCAGGATGAAAGCGGGAAAATATTTTGCAGTTTGTTTGAAGGGTAAGAAATTGAGAAGTAGGGTCCAAATGGCCCTGTTTTATTTAGGGGCTTGTTTACAGAAGCTGAGCCATTTGCAATGGCTTTAAATGGTAACAGTCTCTTCAATTTCCTAGAGTCTGTAGCCAGTTGATCAATTCTACCTGTGCTGGATGCAAGGAATTATGTGACTGTGGCTTCCACCAGAGAATTTTAAATGTTTTGGCAGGGCTGAAATGATAGCAACTATAATCAAAGTGGTTGTTTTTCCCTATCAAGAGTTTTAATTCAGAAATGTGTTTTGTCACCATTTTATCTAGACTACTCCCTGTCTTCTTTTCACAACATTTTTACTTCATTTGTGATGAAAGGCATTTAAAAAAAAACATGCAATATGCTAACTAAAACGCTCTGATAGCGTCAAGTGGTGAGCATGGCCTTTGATACTAGGTCTGTCCATTGAGTAAACTGCTAATACTCATCCATTTCTTCCTTTGTTATTGTAACCCAAAGCCAGGTCTGCACTGATGGTGATTTCACCGCAGGTTTACACTGCACTTGGGTACTATGTTGCAGCAAGGGACTGGGCTTGATCTCCGCTACTGACTCTACAGATACTTAGAGCAAGTCACTAAATCTTGTCTTCAGATTGTTTGTTTATGAAAGGAAGTAAATCAAACCAAATACAGTTCAGAGTGGTGAAGAACTCTCACTTTCGATTTGGTAACACCTATTGCAAAGCATGAGCTTGTTCATGCTAGATGCAGAAAGACACTGCCTCTGCTTATAACATGCTGTGGTGCAATATGTCATGTGCAGTAACCACTGGGAAGAAAGGAGGAAAATCAGGTCTAGGATTGAAAATCCACGTAGTTTACATTGACTGCTCTGATCTAGAACTGGTTAATGGCAATGGACATCTTTCCAGTGATTTGTATGAGATCTAGATGAGAATTCGACAAACCACCATGAGGCTTTTGAATCACTTAAATGAAAAAGGTAGCCTTAAAATTAACGTTAGTGTATCTGTGTCTCATAGTATGAGATTTTTATGAACTTCCTATCCTATTGTTCAAACACTCTTAAAAATTTGGTGAAGAGTACATGCATAAGAAAGCATATAGTACAGTACTAAGATTCTTGTTAATGGTGATCATTTGATTCTTTGAACCTACACATTGAACAACGGTCAATCAAGTGTTTGAATATTTGTCCTTCTTTCTTTACTGGGAGAAAGGATTAAGAGCATGATAAAATGTGTTCATTTTGATAAGATTTCAAGAATGTATATATAGTTTCCTCCTTGTTCCATTTGATCCAGTGAGCTGGGGCTTTGTTTGTTGCTAAAATGTGGATTAGACCATAGAGACAATTTCTTGAAGTTTTCAAAATGCAAATGGATATTGCAAACAGGGCAATGCTGTCCTTAAACATCCTGGTAGATATGTAACTTCTTTCTGGAGACAAGATGTGAAATGTTGCATGACACCTTGTCTGTATGTGAGCTGGAGGGGAATTATCATCCATCTTCCATGAGGAAATTGGAGGTGTTTTAACGGGCTTTTGTTACAATGATTGCAAGAATAAAAACAACAACAAAAAAATCCCCACTAAATTGGTGATTTGCTGTGGTTCTTAATTCTGATCTGTTTCTTTTCATAAATCCAAGGAATTTTGCAGAAAGAGGCTGGAATATACCCTGCGGAAGACATGAATTAGGATAATGAATGACATGACAAATACTTGACATACAAAATGCTTATGACTACTACTATTCATTCACTGTCTGATAACTCAAATCACATCCTGTCTTTAGATCATTTCATTTCCTGCTGGTACTCAATGTATACAAGCAACTAGCACTTTGCAATGCCTTTTAGGCCTTTTGGTTACATACTGAGTTAATTGGTAGTTTGTTTTGATGGCCACCTTTAGATGAAGAAACATGGTTATTTTTAAGTCAGAAGTGGGACCCTTCAAGGAAACTTGTCCAATTTCTTTCACCATATGTATAGGTAGAACATGCTGCAGCCTTTGATTTTGAAGCTGTAGCAATGCTTATTCTCAAGTACTAATACAGAAGAAGAGCCATAGCTGATAATCAAGTTGGTCCTTCCATAGTGCCTAGGGAGTATAAGACCAGCTTTCTGGAAACTTTCAAAGGCCCATATTACCTCGGGTATTTCTCTGGGCTGAGCTACTCAAATATCAAAATTCCATTTGAGGTGTAAGAAAGGTGGTTCTTTCTCTTATATCTCATCTTCTCTGGCCTTTCTGCATGTTTGGATCCTTCCCACAGGACACTGCTGCTCCAGCAATCTTCATGAGAAAAATCTTATTGTAGCTGCAGTGAAAGCATTAAGTCTTTCACTGTTGTTATACTTGTCTGTGAGGATGAATGTCAGTAAAAATCTGCCCTTTAATTGCTCTTATGCTCCCCTTAACTTACAGGAGTAATATAGATAACAAGTAAAGGATTTGGACAGTTTTGCTTCCAAATTCGCTCTCCACAGAAGCAGAAATTTTTAAAAGTTCCTATTCATGGTTTCATCATTTCAGTGCATTCTTACAGCAGCTTTAAGGAGACTTTCCAGCTCATAGAAGTAGAGCTTTATCATGTTAGAGTTACTTGCTACCTCTTTCTTTTTTTCCTTAGCCACTTTTGCTAATTGCTGGAAATACTTATTTTAAAGAAAATTTATGCTTCTCTGTTTCACTGTGTCTTGTGCTTGATCCCTTAATGATGCTGTAATAATGTTGTAGCATCATTGTGGATAGCAACAAGCATTTAGAAAGAACAACTTTTATGTCTTGCCTAGCTATTTGGTGATTTTTCACTGTTCTGTTATTATTATCCTCATTCTATATCTACAGAAGCATAAGTCTGTGTTAGTTGAAGTAGCACTGTACCAAAGCTTCAGTTTTTGAGAACTTATCCATAGGCACATCTTAAACAAAAACTGTTTTAAAGTGTACACAGCAAGAATTTCAAAAGAATAAAACCATATTTTTAGATTCATTCAGGATCTACAATGATGAGCTCTTCTGAAAAGCTTGCCATTTTTTTCTGGCAATTAAACGAATGCTAAACCTTTGAAGAAATTAATCCCCAGTTATGTCTGCTAAAATCTTTCAGATTTAGATGATCAATTTAGCAAAGTATGATAAACAGTTAATCAAACCTACATGCATTTCACTTCAATACTGAAGTGAAAGCAGGAGATCTCTAACTGAGAGAAGATGCATGGCTGTCTTTTGTTCACAAACAGCATCTCCGAGAGGTGTCAACAAATGAGTGTGGGAGTTAGCCGAAAGAGTTAACAGGAAGTTGCCGCCAATAGTCACCTATTAGTATAATCTCACACTTCTCTATAACTGTTTCTGTGACGGATGTACTTATTTGGTTTTCTCTTTTACCATTTTTTTCATTATACAGGGTGCTGCTGAATAGCTGTGAAATACATGGAAAGCCCAGATTTAAAATGCTTTAAGTACTGTGTAAAAGCGGTTGTTGTAGTTGGTGGTATTTTAAGGGTAGGAAGAGATTTCATGATTAAAGGATATTACTTATAATTCATGTGTCTAGGATCTCAAGGTACGGTTTAGGCTTACCTTATGGTATGTGCTATATAAATAGTTAGAAATATCTTTTCTCCAGAGTTTAGGATAGAAATACAAGATAGGTGAAAACGAGTTTGAAGATGTAAAGAAATGCTTGGATGATAATGAGTGAGTTTAGCACATCTGTGGCCTAATATTAATGTTTAGTTGTGAACGTGTAGGAGACAGGAGAGGAATGGGTACTAATTTGTGCCTTTTTGTAACCACTGGAGTGAGAGTTTTAGGGAAGTCAGTGGAGGTGGATAAGAATGTAGTACTGCAGTTATTAATAGGTTGCTCTTTCCAACCTTCAGACATAGAATAGGGGAAAGCACACAGTAAGATTATTTTCATATTTACCAGGGGAACAGTGAAAGCCAGCAACACAGGCTGAGAAGTTACATCCCTCTTTGCTTTGTATGAAATCGGAGATGAAAGGTTGGACAGGTGTAAGTTGGGGAGGAGCTGACTGAAAACAAGAGGAGTAAGATTTGCAGTTGTTACAAGACCAAACCATAAAGTATGGAGTATCACAAGGATAGGGAAAGTGACATGCTAAAATAAACAGGCTACAAAAAATGACTTTCTTTTGATATTCTCACTAGGAACACATTAAGACTGTGCTTCTCTGAGCAAGGGATATGGTATTTGAATTGCAGACTTAACTGGTCATGATTTTGGAGGCTTTGTTCCGGCAGCAGGAGTTTCATTTCCTAATAGTCTATTACTCCAGGTATGCTTAATTTGAGGTAGAATAAAGGTGTAGTTGTACCCTATAAAAACTTTGTTTTCAATTTAATTTGCTAGTTTCTAAAAACAGACTGTGTTGCTTACACACAAAATTTTCAGTTCAGCCTGCTTATAAAAATGGCATGGAAACTAGGTAGCTGCTAGGTCATCTTGATAATAAGTCTCATGTCTCAGTAGACTTAGAACTTCAGCAAATTTTCATTAGCATGCAAAATGTCATTAATATTCCATAATTCCAGAGAAAGCATAATGACTTCCATTATACAGATACACATTCAGAGTTCATTCGCTGTAATTTCTCCAGTGCACATAAAGTGTTTACATGCAAGAACAAACTGCAGTTGTGAAGAATGGCACTTACTGTGAGTAGGAAGAGTTTGAAAGACAATTAAACTAGTTACATGAAGCATTACGTGTGACTCTAGGGAACAAGGGTATCTCAGGACCAGGTTTGGGGAATATATCAGCTCCATTAAGACAATTACCTTAAAAAATGACTATTTAGAGTGTTCTCATTGACTGCTGTGGCTTATTCTAGATTGATGGAATGAGCCTGAAATATTTTTGGTTTTCTATTATTGTACACCATTATTTAAGTAACCTCTGCAGTCTGACTTGTATTTCAGTGTGACAGCTTAAGTATCTGATGCATAATAGATGTTTAAATCTACAGACCTGTTTAAATATTAAAACCAGCCTCCAGAGACATTTTTCTTCTTCAGTTTCTCACCACCCCCCTGCCCTCTTTTTCTTTTTTTTTTTTTTTTAAATTATTTGAGCCAGTTTCTCTGGCATGACCCAAATCTCCTCTGTCAACAAATACGAAAGCAACAGAGGGATTGTTAATAGCTCTGTGATTCCCTGCTTGGCTGGAGACTGACCTTGCCACAGAACAGGCCAATTTCAAGACTTCTCTAAAACTGTTTGTCCAAAATTTGCATTAAAAACATTTGATGGGGACGGGTCCAGTCTTCCCACCACACCCATCTGTTCATGCGCCACATATTCCAACTCCAGACATACGGTAAATGAATCCCAAAGGACCTATACAATCAAACCAGCAAACTTTGGGAGTACCAGGATGACTCTTCTGATAATGTCTTGTTCAGTCACTGCTTTATGAATACTTTTTTTTTTTTCTTTTAGCATTTCTGGCCACGTTTTTTTTTTTCAGCTTAAACTCTAAGGTACATTTTAAATGACTAGCCACAATTGCTCTGTTTGGGTCATGTCTTGGTTTAGTCATTAAGAGGAATTACATTTCGTAATAATTTATTCAATAATATTAATTAAAGTATTTCTGCTTGCAAGTGCTAGAATCCATGCCCTTAACCCTTTTCCATTAAATATATCAGTTTCTGCTAGCTTTTTAAGTCACTAATTCATTGAAAGACTGCAACTTGATGACAAGCATTGCATGCTGTTCTTTCCTGTATTGAGGCCATCGGAAGGCGCAGTCCCATGGCTGAAGGCATAGTCTAGAAATTAGACACAAACTCCACTTTCCAGAAACTTTCTTTGAGATTTTGGACAAGTCATCTGATGTCTTCTCACCTTTTTCTCACCCCCAGGTTAAAAAAAAAAAAAAAGAATAGTAAAGGATTTAATTGCCTGCTTCTTTAATTTATCTGAAGTGCAATTTTGATGCATGGGTATTTATAAAGAGCGAGACTTCTGATGACTTGAGTGCCTAGCTGGTGACTGTTGAGTGGAGTTGGTTTTGGAAAAGCTGAATGATCAAGCTTATCATAAAGTGTTGCAGATTATGTGTGTAAAATGGCTCATTTCTGAATTTTTTTCCAAGATATGTTGAGGTAGTTCTGTGGAGGCTATTAAAAAATAATTGCAAAGTATCGTTATTTACATCCTTAGGCTGGCTTTGTACAGACTATTTGTGTTATATCCATGCTCATGTCTGGCTTAACATTACCTTTAATAAAAGGACACAGGTCCTCAGGATGTAGAAATGGAAACCCATATATTATGCTTAATATACATATTTTAGAGTCATTATGTTATATAATGAAATTGCGTAACTTATAAGACCACATGCAGGGGAATGATTTCTCAAGAATATTATTGCAAAACAGCATTGGTTTAGTGTGGGGTATAGAGCAGATATGATACCATACACTAGAAACTCTCTGTTCAGTGTTTTACTTGCAGTCCCCTAGCAATTCTAGCTTTGGGATCCTGTCCCCTAAATGCCCTATCTTAATTAGATTGTACTTTTGGTAATTAGTTTTCGTAATGCAATATAGTCAGTCCTCACTGAAATTTTCTTTTGATGCCTAGGGACACATTATGTCAAAACCTGATGAGTGCTATAAGCTTAGGTATGCAAAAGATGATTTATAGTCAAGCTCACTCCTCTATACCAACATAGTGAAGAAAGGAAGGATTAGAACAATAATCTTTTTGACATCCCCAGAAGGAAGCCCAACTTGTCCTTCTGCCATTACAAGGTTAATGTCTTGCAATACTATGAACCATAGACATTTACCCACAGCCACTGAGCATGACAAGTGTCTTCCATTTCCATCTTTCATTTATTCTGGTGCATCACCAACATCTGTGCTCAGGAGTGGAGGTATCAGCCATGTGCACTGATCACCAAATAGCAGCTGGAGTAGAAAAGGGTAACGATTTTTTTTTTAATACCCGAAAATTGTAGCTTTGACTTGACCAAATTCATTTTTCGAATTTGTTTATTTTGCTGAACTGCTTAGAAAAGCCAAAGGGGATTAAAATATTTTGTTTGATGCTTCTTTCTGTGACATTTTCCAAACTGATAATACTTTATATGTCTAAGTGTATGTCGCTGTGAATAGCAAGTTGAAAACAATCAACTTTCTTTGATGAAACCTGGGGTTTGGGTTTTGTTAAATTTCTTTTCCACACTAGGGAACTTCCTGTACCCCATAAAAGGTTGGAAAAGTCCAATTGCCCGAAACAGAACTGAAGTGTTAAGTCCATCCTTGAATAAGTTAAATTGCTTTGTTAAATTATTTCAGTTGCAGCTTATTTTGTTATACTCCTTGAGTATTTATCTCACTTGAAATCACTACACAAAGGTTAATAAGATATTTCTAGAAAGGATTTCTAATGACATTGAAATAAAAACCCAAAGGATTTCTATCTCATAGAAAACTATAGGATATTTTGTCAGTTGGTGAAAGTGGAAAATTGGAATAGCTGTGAGGTAAAAATTCTCAAAAGTCATTCAATTTAGAAATGTTTCAACAGTTTCAATGAAAATTCTCAAAGATTGGTTCCTTTGAAATTACACAATACTTTGAGGTAACTTATAACAGTACATTTTTCTCATGAGCATGAATTAAAAAAAAAAAACCAAACACAAACAAGAATGTTTAGAAATGCAGGTCCTTCTGGATCTCCATCTAGATGAAGCATCTATCCCATGGGATGCATCTCCCATAATACTCCCATCCTTTGGATATAGTGAATCAATAGAGTTAGATGGATGGCTGCAGGGGGTATTTCACAGGGACAGTCTGAGGGTATGCTGCACTTGGGGCTAAAGCCAGACAGAGATGCTCTGGTCCCCAGCTGTTCTTTCCAATCCCCTGTGCTGATGCAGATTTCGGGAGCCACAAACGTAAACCAGATTAAAAATAGGCTTCCAGTACAGTTGTTGTCGTAGTCTGGATCAGCCCAGTGATCCAGGCTAGAGCACGATCTCCTGGAGGATGGCATGGGAGGCAGAGGACAGGAACAGGCAGGTGCTGGAACGTCATATCTTTTTTGCTATAAAGGAAGAGTACTGTATAACCTTACCCTGAAAGAATTACTCCTCTAGGCAATGCAACACGTGGGGAAAAAATCAGACCCTGAACTAATTTTTCTCAAGTCTATGGTGTGATATGAGGGACACTTCAGTATAATGTTTTATCAAATTGATATGCGGTTAATGCTTTTGGATGAACTGGATGAAGTGAAATATTCTGGGTTGAATAGGCACAAACCACTATATTTCATTTTCTTCATGTAAAATCAGTTTTTTCTTACTGAAAAACAATTAAGTAATCTAAATATAAAATATAATGGACACATTAAATGGAGTTTTTAATGTTTGTGGAGACCTTGCCAGATCCAGGAAGTGTCCTCCATTTTAGGTGCAGAGATAGTGGTAGAACTCGTAATACCCCTAAAATGGGAATGAACTAAAATGAACTCATTACAACATTGTTTATAACAAGCAGAAAAGAACAAACCACAAGTATGTCAGTCAAAATGTTTTTGTTTTGTTAATTTTTTGTGTCATGTTAAGGAAAGTAAGAACAAAGAAAAGACTAGTCGTTGTGTTCTCACTTGTGGACATAATCTAATATTGTGTCTCAAAAACAAAAAGCAAAGCAGCAGATTTCCTGAAACTGAGAAAATGGGACCTCAGCATTTAAAAGAGCCCATGAAAAGAGAATATTAAAGCAGTTTCTCATTTCATTTGCATAGCACATTTCTGCAGCTGTAGCTCAGCTGTATCAAGGCAGGGGTTTGTGGTGAATGTCATACAGAAAAGGACGGATTTAGCAGTTAGCCTGTGGTGTGGATATTTGATTAGTGAGGGACTGGTGCTCTGCAGTCTGGCTGTGACCCACATGTCCAGCTCCCCTTTCCATGGAAAACTCACCAAAGGGGTGGAAGAAAGAAAATGGTCTTCCTCTAACCTGGAGTTATAATGCCACCAGGTTGAGCTCTCAGCTCTGGGAAGCGACTCCCACAGTTTACCTGCAAATTTCTAGCCTCAGCTTGTCTCCTACACAAAACCAGGGCAAACACTTCCCTTGGCATCCTCTCTATGCTGGATGTGGATGTGAACTGAGGATTTTAAGGCAGTCTTCCTCATCTTCATAGCGTGCAACACAGTTGCTCAAGGCAGTAAACACTGTCCATGTGAGTATTTTAAGTGTTCTTCCGTGTATTTTTCATTCATTGACTCTCTGCTTTAGGGACATTTTCTCTTACAGATTTCAAAGGCAAGGAAGCCTGAGGTGAGACATTTAGTCCGTGAAGCTGACGAGAGGATTAGTCTAACTTACTGTGTTCAAGTAGCCAATACAGTTATTGAGTACAATTTCACTGTGTTTAAAGATTGTTACACAACATACAAGAAACTCCCTGCTATACTTTTCACCTTCATTCTGTAGGAAAAAATATGGGTTTGGCACAGCTCCATTGCAACAGGGTCCAGCTGATCCTTTTTGCCCTTCGTACTGTTAAAGAAGGGGTCACCATTTTGCATTGCCAAAGTCTCCTCTCTTTCACCAAGACCAAACTTCATTTTAGAAGCTCTCTACCTGAGCACAAAAATGGGGAGGTTTCCTTAGGCAACCTTTCAATCCTTTAAGCAATAAATAAGTTCCCAAATTTTGGACTGTGCTAAAAGAACCAAAATCGAGCTCCACACCAAAGATAAAGCACACAAAGGGATGGGGACTAGCTTTGCTTAAAGTCTTGACTGGAAATATTGATGGTTAACAGAACTAATATTGATTATTAACAGAACTAAACAAATCTTTGGCATTTACCCCATTTTAGGCTTAGGGGAAAGGAAGAGCTTTTCTCTCATTTCCTAGCACTTTCAGATTTGCTCAAAAACTTGGAAAAAATTATGATTGGCTTAGCCTCTTAAATTAGTAGAGGCTCTGAGAGGAACACTTTGATGTAAACCCATTCAGAGCCCTTTTTCTACTAACACTGTGATCTCTTTAATTACAGCCACAGTATGATTTATAAATATTTGTTTACAGCTTCCTGCATGAAAGCACAGGGAAAATATGGAAAGAAATTTATATAATTACAGTTTAATTATCTGCATTTTAATTGAGATTTTACCAAATAATTTTGTAGGAAATCAGGAATGCTCCAATAATGCCGACGTATGGTTAGGCACTTGGGGTTTGAATTCTCCTACTTTTTTATATTAGCACCTATAAGGGCATGAAGACAGGAGCGTTAAAATATTTTTAAATGTTGGGATTTTTTTTTCTCACTCATATTTGCTGTATTCTAGAAAAATATATCGTCTTTTCTCATGTCTGGCTGCTTCTGATCAGTCAAAGTGCATTACACAGTGTTTTGAAGAAGCGCTTTAGTTAAAATTGATAGTGAGGTCTTATACATACTTGCAAAACACTTAGCTCTGCTACTGTTACTCTCTGAGATGCCCTCTCCCTAATTCTTCTTCTCTGAAGACAAAACCACGCTTTCTTCATTTTGCATTTGCCTAGTCCTCCCTAGTTTCTGCCCTATTTTCCCAACTAATGCTTACTTGACAGATATTGTCACTTACCGAATAGAGAGTTAAGAATGAGGTAGTAGAGAAAGCTGCCAGAACTGCTCCTAAGATATCTTTTTGCATAATTTATGATAGCGTGACAGTTGCCATGTTGGCTAAGCGAGCAGGAATTGAACTGGGATCTCTAATGGCCTACTAATGATACTACTATTTTGTCCTTATTTGGAGCTGTAACAGACTCTTCTCCCCTGTCACTTTGGTCCAGAGGACAAACATATACTCAGTAATGCTAAAATTAATGCTCTCCGCATTAAACGGTGTTGGAGACTAATTTTCCAGAGGGTTTTGCTGCATTTCCTAGGACCACAAAAATGTTGATGATCACAAAGTCTGGCTACCTATCTCCTCCCCTTCACTTATTCGTGGTAACTTTGATATCATTAGCAAATCTTAACGAAACTTGCCAGAAGCATGGAACTTCTTTTTGTGACAACAAGCTGGGTGGGAGAGGGACACCCAAGCTTGTGTCACTCTGGGAGAGGTGGTGACTTTACTCTGTGTTAGCTACATCTATGCAGGTTCCCACACTTCAGATGCAGATCTGCTGGAAATCAGGTCTTGTTAGGCAAGGTATTGACAAAGCAATTACCAGTCTGTGTTTTGCTGCTTTTATTATAACTCTTTTTTTGTGTGTGTGTCCATATTTCAGGTCAAACACTGAGAAAAATATCAAATGAATGCAGCTCACTGTTTTCAAAGCAGTCCTCTGTAGTAATTCTTGTTTCCCTACTGCTATGTTCATGGGGCCAGGGTTATCAACTTAAACGTACTTCTTTTCTTTGTGATTTTTCTTTGCTGCCAGCTGCTAAGGCCCACTTAACAATTGCTAAAAACACATGTTTTGTGATTTCTCGATTACTACAGGTGCTGGGATTTTTTTTATAGTATAATAACAGTAAATCAGAACGTTCTTGGCAAGTGCACCAAACAAAAATGCAGCTCTTCCCACCTTCAAGGATAAAACCATTTGAATATATCCCTCTAGATATGGTAGTTTTCCAGATGTGCAGAGCGATTGCTACCCTTTTGGATTTAAAAGATCACAACTGGGTGCAAGACCCACTTCTCTTGGGAATGGATTGAAAATTGTGTTTGAATTTGGCTTTTGTAGAGATAAGGTTGTAATGTTGTAACTTTTTATGTGCCACTTTTAGTTTTGACAGAAACCTTTTCCTCTTCAGTATCTTACCTCCACTGTCCAGCCTTGCCTTTCCTCTTGTAAGCTCTCATCCATTTAAAGTAGTAATATTAGCCTCTGGAGCCATAAACAGGAAATTAGAGTATTGACCCTTCTGGGCATCGAGATTTGCAATGTGTGAATATTCACTGAGCCCTACCGTACCTCTCCCAAGTCTTAGAATACTCTCTATTTGAGTGCAGACTTGAATGGCTAGCATGTACTGTTCCCATAAAATGTTAGACTTGGAAGAACCACCTGTGTCACATAAAGTGATGAGGAGAAAGCTTGTGCTTATTTCTCTGCAGGTAGTTTTCCAGCTGTGTGTGTGTGTAAAAATAGGTTATGTACTTAAATTATGCATAGAAGTCATCCATAAATAACCTTCTCATTTGGTTAAGAAAGATCCCTCATGCAATATACACATCTCCCTCTCTTTTGCATATAGCTTTTGTAATCCATGTCTTGGATGTTATTCTATACCTGATTTTACTGGGTATCTTTCAGGTTAAACATCTTTTTTGCTTTATTACCTTTCTCTGTGCTTTATCTTTTTTGTAAGGTAAGTTTTCTCTCCCAGGCACAATATGTAGCTATGTCTAGGTAGATAGTAGCTGAGATTCTCTGGCTTTCCCTTCTTGTGATTACCTTTGTTTCCTATTTTCAGATAACGTATTCTGTGCTTTGTCATATGCTGAGCAGCCAGCCTGATGAAACATATACAATCACAAACAAACTGGTACTTAAAAACAGGAAAATCAATGTTGTAACTAATTATCTGTACTCTCATTTAACCCTATCTGATATCCTATTAGATTTTGATCCAAGCTTCCAGCAAGTGCGTATGCAGCCCAGGAAACAATGAGTAGAAAGTAATACTGCATTCTTTTCCACAATGAAAGTATAATCTCATCACTGCAAAATAGTATTGCTTACTATTGGTATTCCATCTAGGCTGATAAAAAGAATGCTCAGTTGCATTAGACAAAATTCAATGTCATGAAGCGTCTAAAGTCTAGTACCTTAGAAAGATATTTTGCAAAGGACAGGCTAGTCCATAATATATATTTTTTGCCTTTCTTTATATCAAACTACTGACCAGTGGTGGGGAAAAAAAAATGGAGTAGAGGGAACATCATTGTGGTATCCTAAAGATAATTCATATCAGATCATATCATATTTGAGTATAACTAGTTGAACTGTTCTTCCTGTACTGAAATCAGCAGCAAAGTTTCCAGTGGGATCAGGGGCAAAACAGCTGAGTTGCTTACTGCAAGCCATAATTCTTAGGAAAAAAGAAAGCTCAGACTATGACATTGTCCAATGACTAAATATAGGGGAAAATGAAGCCTTTCTGTCTCATTTGTACTATTGCAGAGTTGTGAAATCCTCAGAGGATGAAGGGACAGATCTGAGTGTGAAAGCGTGTGACATTTTCTGAGCAAAGGATGTTAGTTTTATGAATCTAAATATAGAGGGTGGACAGACTGTATAACAGTCACAAACTCCTAAACTCAGTGTGAGAGAATTATAACTACCATGAGTGTAAAATTGCTGTTTATGTAATGTTAAAAGAGTCCTGACCCGCACCGGAAAGAAAGAAGGGAGCCAGTGTTTTCAGAAAGTCTTATTCACTGAGGGGAGCTCCTAACATACAGAGAAGGATGTGTGCTGTCTTGTGAGAATGGATTTCCTACATAGAAGGTAGATATGTATAGAAAATGAGATTATGAGAATGTGCAACTTTTTTTGAGGGCTCAGGATTCAAAGGATTAGCTGCAGAAACTGAATGTAAACAAACACCACTCCACTCCGAAATTCTCTTTATACAGAAAGCCAGATTGTATTCCAGAGCCTTTTGGACATTTTCCTCTGACTTTTCTCCGTGACATGCATTTGCTGATACCAAGAAACATGGAGCAAATTCATCTTATTCTTCTCCTCCTCTTCTTCAGAGCAAGAATTATTCTGCATGAAGTTTTCTTCTTTTATGCTGCCTCCTTCATCTCCTTGGATATTATTGGTTTCACACTGAATGTTATAGTAAAGCTTGGGTAGGTTGCTTGAGAGAGTTTTGTGGGGAGACATTGGCCTTTTGATTGCAAAGATTGCACAGCTGCCAGTGTGCAAGAAGGTAGATGTACTGTAACTTTGCACAACTTCTTACGCAGGGAAAACTACATAGATGGCCATAAAATGAGGAGTGATGAGTGTGAGAAACTCCCTTTCAGTCTAGGGGGAGGGTGGTTACTTTACACTCTAGTAGTCTTCCCTTTCGTGCTGCCAACAGCTATTTCTCCACTATTGACAAGAGGGAGAAACCAGGACTGCTCCTACACTTACTGCTGTCCCCATTCATTTGTTCAGACTGTGGGGAATCGGGCGAGAAGCCTTTGTTCCTCCTGTTAAATGCAGAATTCGTCTGCCTGGGGCTGAGTGCGGTGATGTTGCATCGAATATACCCCACTGCACTGATCCATTGCACTCAGGGAGGGCTATTGAATCATATGCCTTTGAAACAAAAGTTTTGTTCTCTAGGTTTTTCTCCAAAATCAACAACAGGAATTGCTCGTGGGTTTGGTGTGAGTTGCTAGTTAGGGAACAGTTAGAAAGAATTATTTACCTAGAGGGAAACTCATTTAAAAATCCTTCCAAACCAAAACGCTGTGTCTGTTCTCTAGCCCTCTTTTTTTTTTTTTTCTTTTCCTTTGGTCATAAAATACAAAAATAATGATGAAAAGCTAAAGCGGAAATGTTGAGATGGTGAAGAAAATAATTTGATGGCCCTAATGAGTCATAGCACTTCTTTGCTTACCATCTTTTCCCATTTCTTATTAGCAATCAAATGGACATACACCCAGGAAAATTTCCTCACGCTGGCTTACAGCAGAGCTGTAGGTTCAGCTGCTTATGATCCCTCAGCCAGTCATCTCTTCTGCCTTTGTATAAGTGACTCCTCAGGATGCTATTGCAGTGGTTGGATGTTTTGGCCATTTCCAAAAATAATCCCTTGTGAATGTCTCTGAGTTTTTAAGTGAATCATTTCAGATTCTGAATCACTGAGATGTGCTACTAGGGAAAAACAATAGCTCCAATCAGTTGTAGTTAAATTTATGACTAAAAAGCTATAAACCCAAGGCTTGTAGAAACAGGATTCTAATTTGGTGAAATACTCCAAACCCAAGATGGAGAGCGAGGACAACAAGCTGCCTCTGAGCGGCTTCTTGTCAAGCTGCATAAGCTGTTGTCTGTGGTTTGGGGTGTTGAACTGCAAAGCTGTCCTGTGCTGCTCTTAGGAGATGCAAGTCTTCAGCCTCCTCTTCCACCTGCTATTTAGCACAGCGAAGATGGGACACTCACATCTCCGGGGAAGAATTCAGATCTTGTTCAATTCCCAGCAGATGCAACCAGTAATGACACTGACGGCCGTGACTTGGATGTGTATTTCAGGCATGGTCTAACGTAGTATCACCTGCTAGCATTGCCTGCTTGTCATTTGCCCTAACTAAGGCAAATGAGAAATTGTATCTCCAAAGGAAGACTCTTTCGCACTAGCTCCATGAATTGGTAACATCAGCCACAACCTAGTAGTGTCAGTTTTAATGAGATTGTCGACATCTTCAGATGGACAAATACAATAAAATACCTCTCTTGGCTACAGAAATTGCTGTGATTCATGCCAAAGAAGCTCAACAGGCCCCAAGGCCATGGCAGACCATTTGAATTCCTGCTACACTCTACTGTTCTTCAGCTTCATCTGTGAATTGCAGGTAAAGGCAAGAAAATGTCATCCTTATTAATTATCAGTTTATATGTGTATGTGCTTTTCTCAGGAGTAACACATTATGGTGTACTTGCCTTAGAGCACAGAGCCAGGATATAAAGGGTTTTATAATCCTTTTTATCCCCTCTTCTTTAGATCACAAAAAAATATGTTTACACATTAATTGTCCATTTTATTTTCCTAATGCTTTTTTATCTCCTCTCCAGATGGTGGGACTATCTACCCTGTTCCTAACTCTTTTATTAACCAGCTGCTTTTTTGTGCATTGTTATATACAGGTTGTTTCGGGGTCTTTTCCAACATTGTAATTCTGTAGGAGTGGATTTTTTTCTGACCTGGTATTCTGTAGACCTTCTTAAAATGCATGTCAGATGTGCCCCTAAATGGCATCTCCACATTTTTTAAAGTGCACAGAATGTTAAGTGTGGGCATTTGCCTGTAAGCATATTTTATAAATACATTACTGTGCGTGGAGAAATGTTTTTTCTTTCATGATTACACGTTTTTCATATATGGTATGATACTCCATTTAGAGGACCTGAAGGCCCAGTGTGTTAATGCCTGTTAGTGGGTGCTAGTAAACTCTTGGGAATGTGCAATCAGAAAAGACCAAAGCTTTTAATATACTTCATATAAATGTGTGGTTACTGAAATACATATGATTTAGTTGAATGTGCAATTACTACTTGATTGAATGACATATCTGATGGTAGTCTTTAAGTAAATGTTAAGAAAACTGGAAAGTAACCTGTGAAATGAGGTTAGGATAGCTGAATTGGTTTTGACAAATTTGTATGCAATGTTTGATTTAGGCAAAAGTTTTCAGCCGCATTGTTTACAAGCTGAAAAATCAATTTCTGCATGACCTAAACAATCTCCCAGTGGGGAAATAAGTTCAGAAGAAAACTTCCTTTGGGAAAATTGAGGACCTTATCATAACATTCCTTTCCATATTTCATGCAGCGTTTTCAAAGTGAAAACATTTTCTCTTTCCAAATCCACATTTTAGATTATGATAAAAAAAATTAAAATTTAGGAAAGAGATAACCAATGTCAACAGAAAAGTGCAGCTTTAAATTCTAAAATATGGTTTTGCTTTTTTTAATCTAGTGAGAAGTTGGAGGAATTAAGAGTATTACAGTTCAGAGTACCTCATGCAAATTAGGTTTTGTTTGTTGCTGGCTGGTTTGTAGTTTCAGTCACTAACCCCAAATAATCAATTATTTCTGCAGTTCCATCTTTCCAAGTGCTATGCTGAAAAATAGCTTAAAAATTTTGAGACTTTCATTAATTATTCCTACAGCTATGGACTTTTGCCTTCATTCAGAACTTGTAAAATAGCAGAAGGAAAGCTGACTGTCTTGCTTTTAAGTCTGGGACTAGAAGGATGAGTCTGAGAAACTCGTGAGATGACCTATTTTACTAGGCACAGAGACTCGTCAAAGTTGGCCAAAAAAAAAAGCTTCAAGACCTTCAGAGAAGTATCCAAACAGCCTCATCCTGCTCATTCCTGAGCTTCCCACCTCTTGAGATTCTGCCAACTTTTGATGAACTTGTTTCATTTAAGCAAAAATAACCACCTCCCCTCCACCCCTCCCAAAAGGAATCAACTGTAGAGAAGAATATAAATGGTTATCATTTATTTTTTTGGCTGGGAGTTCAAATTAATTCTTCCATGTGTTTTATCATATTCCTCATTAAAAGAAATGCCATTTTAGAAAAATGCTCTTGATTCTGAAGTGATATAAAGTTTGCTGATATAATAGCAAGTCTGCTTCTTTAAACTTCTTTTTGTGTTTTTGTCCTAGTAAATACACTGTTTTGGCTCTCTTAATAAAGAGTGAGAAAAAAAATCGGTAACAGGAATTCATCATACAATTTCCTTGTCAATCTAGTTAGGAAAAAAAAAGGAATAAAAAACCTAACATGCATTCACGCTAGCACAAAATAATACAAAAACACTAGAAGAGCTTATCTGGGACCTTGCTGTTTATCCTTCTGGCTGTGAATCTCTAGAAGTGAAAAGCATTTTGACATTTCATGGTAGTGGCTGTGTCTACATAGCTCTGTAAAGACATCCCTAGCAGCAAGTTCAAGGCCAAATGCCTCAACTGTCTGCCTGCTGTGAAATTCTGGGAACTGTCATGCAAGCACATCACCTGACATACTGGGAGTCCGCAGTGGATATTTTAAGTGCACCTTGCCCCTGTTGTGCTGACAATAGGAGTCGGTATGAACAGCATGGCTGACGCTTCCTAAGAAAGGCCACTCCTCCTCCCTCCTGGGGCTGTGCACTCCTGGAGCACTGTGCTGACCATGCCCCTGAGAAACCTTGGGCTTTACCACCCTTTGCCTTTCTGGGCAACCCACAGGGCTGTGGCAGCACCAGGCTTTCTGCTAGAGCCATGACTTTTGCAGGCGCCTTTCCTACGGCCCTCAGCACGGGAGAAACATGTCCCATCCACATGTCACCCGAACTTGCTTTGCAGCTATCGCCTATGGGCAATGAACTACCCTAAAGAACTCGCCACTTGCAAAGGCAACTGGTGCACCTCCAAAGGCCTTTTTTTCTACACAGGTTGCCTTTGCACAGAGGCCAGGTTTGTTCAGGGATCAAAATCTCAGTGTGTGATCTCAGGGTGACATTGGCCATCCCCCGTGCCTTTTTGCAGATGTGCTTGTGTACTTTATATTATCTTGGGCCTATTCAGCTTCTTTGCATGGCTGTGACTGCTGCCTTCTCAGCCTTGCCTCTCTCTCTTCTCATTCTCATCAGCAGACCCCAATCCAGACAGTCTTACTAGTTTCAGATAGGTACTAGTTTGGTTCTGGCAAAGAGCTATAGAAAAGTATAACCATTATGGTCTTCCCTGACACGCACCGTTTCTTTTTTGCCTAAACTGGGCCATGCTTATCTGCTCCACTTCTCTGAGCTGCTACTGGCTTCTGCTGGCAAACTTACAGCTCTGTCACCTTCCTCATAAACACAGTTTCAGGAACATCTCCTTCCACCTAATGGGGGTTGAAGTCAAGTAAGGGGATTGAATCATACCTATAGATGCCCTTAAGAAGCAGGGAAGCAAACATTTGTTAGAAGGCCAGTTTTCTACCCCAACTTTTTTTGGTTTTCCTTTTTTTGGTTTAATGAAATACTAATCAGTTTTAAAAGTGCTTGTATCTCTTGCTTGTTTTAGTCAGTGGTTGTTAGACCATTGGTCTTTGGGAATCTAATCTGAACAAAAGTTAGGTGGTCCTCACATTCTGGACCAGATTTTCCAAACTGATTTAACTCACAGTAAGCATTTAGGCACCAGGCTAAGAGGCTGGATTTTCAAAAGCTCAAGAAGTTGGATTGTGTAGATGTTTAAAATTCCACCACAAATGCTACGGCATGAAGATGTTGAGAGTTCTCGTTTTCAAAAAAACACACAAACAAAAAGTAAGTTCTTTGTCTTGGTAAGGGAAAAGATAATTTGAAAAATCCTCCTATACTAAGACACTAATTCCTGGAAATAGTACTACAAATACTCTTCGATTGATTGTCCAATATACTTGGTGAAAACCCAGTTCTTCCTATGAGTAATAGCGAATTGCAAGAGTCCTGTGTATTCTGGTAGCAGAGGAAGTTTATATGCCTTTGTTGCCAAGTTTTATATTTATATTTTATTTTTCAAAATTTAAATCAAACTTGGTTTGCAATCCAAAAAAAAACGTTCAGGTCAGTGTATTTTCACTTCTAGTTTAATTGGAGGGCAGTGTATCTGGCTGGCTTTGTTTGTTTGATGGGGTTTTCAATTCCTTGAGGTTACAGTGGTTTATGATGTCTTTTACTTGTAAATACTTAAAGGCACAGTCAGCATACAAGTTTTTTTTCCGGCCTTGTAATTCTAGTATAAAGCTACCACGTTCATAAAGGAGTCAGTACCTATTGATAATGAGCAACAATCAATACTGTCGTGTAGCAAAGTCACCCTCTTCCTCTTCCTGTCTTTTAATTTTGTCTTCAAAGTGCCCTTCTTTCTCCAAATATTCTGCTTGGGCTGAACAGTTGCTGGTGCTCAGTGAACACAAAAATAGTGAGGTTGGCCTACAAGGTAGGATGGATCTCTAATTCAGCACCGGCAGGACAAGGCTTTAGCATAAACCACCCCCAAGGTACAGGATTAGATTTGCACTTGGGATCACTGGCCAGAAGGGTGCCGGCAGTGGGCTACAAGGTTAAGGAAAAGCTGTGCAAGTGTTGATGCTGGCTGGAAACGATGACTCACTTCTTTCCAAGCATGACACCACAGTCTAATGTTGTTGTGGAGGATTTCCGAAGAGTCCCTTTGGTCTCAGATTTCCTTTATAGAATCAACTCATCTACTGCTCATGCATCATTAGATGGGTATGATGCCAACCTTAAAATAAAAATTAACAGAGTGGCTCTTCCACTCCACTTACAGAAGAGGAAGGCTTCAGTTTTCTATTGAGGAAATGTATTGTTTCCACAAAGGGGAAAGAAAAGTCTCCATCAAGCCACTGAAACACCCTGTATGCAGCTGGGAAGGAATGAGGACTGGGAAAAGAGGAAATGTGGAGGAATTGTAGAAAATTGAATCGGAAGACTATAAGACCAGAACTGAGTGCCATTTTAGTCCCTTTTTGATAATATAAAAAAAGAATGTTGATATGTCTCACTCCTTTCCCTTTCAGCCTTTCCCCCTTTCCCCCTTTCCCCTTAACAAGAGGAGGTTCTTCTTACATGCCCTGTTAGAGACTTTGTTCTGTTTCTTTGTAGTCTCTGGCACATTCAGGATCCTTGCGTTCAGTTCTTACAGCTGGAATTAACAGCCATTTTTCGGGAAACTTTCTGTAGAGAACATCCTCACAGAAACACTCTAAGAAGTCTGCTACTCAGGAGAGAATTATCAAGCAGCGAGAACAGCACAGCAGGCAAGCATTTCAAAATGGAGTCAAAGCTGTAGTGAAACATTTGCCTCAAGCTAAAATAAGCCAGGTAGACTAGAACTAAAGCAATTGCATGGTGCAGACACATGCTGAGTAGATGTAGCATTGCTGTTTTATCATAAAATCTTCCACACTTCATTGTGTAATGTAAAAAGGTATCAGCTACTCAGCACTATCATTCTCTACTCTCTCATGGTGGATTAACACCAGGTACTGGCCCAGGGCTCCCCAGGTATCATCCAGATACACACACATATACAGTCACTCACAGTGAACCCAATGCATGCTGGATATATCAGACATATTGTTCATATGGAAGTTGATTTTACAGTGAATGCATCTGTGTTTCTACCTGGGACTGTAATTTAGTCTATTAGATGGACATTTAGGTTATATAGAGGTCCAGGGCACGTCTGTCCTACCCAGAGCATCCAGGCTGTGTACATGTGTGACATACATGTGGCTGATGCCTGCAGAAGGGCTGTCCAGACCTCTGGATTTTGGGTAGTCCACTCAGACTTAGTGCTCTAAGGGGAAGTCTGCATTTTGTTGAAATCCCAGGGGAGTAGGTAAATGCCTTATCTCTTCCTGAACAAAATGTATGAGGGACAAGAGGTTATGCCAGGAAAATTCAGACTCATGGTAACTTTATCCTGGGAGAAACAGGTTCATCATTTAATATACCCACATTCTGTATGCTCACTATCTTCCTGGTTTCATAAGGATTTTAAATTTTTAAATTTTTTTAAAATTAAATTCTGCTGTCTTCTTTCTCTCTGCTATTTGTTTTTCCTATTGCGATAGGAATTTTGGCCAGAGTGCCCAGCAGGGCAGCGCAGGTGAATCATGCTGAGATTCGGCTGAAATTAATAAGACGGCTTTCAATGGCAGCAGGGATCCTGGCATGCTTGTGCGGCTCCACTTAGGAGATTGTGAGCTGGATGCTGGCTTTTAAACCAGAGTCCTGGTGTCTAGCTACTCACATGCAGTGGGAGTGCAATCTTCTTCTCTCCATTAGAAATGCTCTCCTCGTCCTGTGTGTGGACCTGTTGTGTGGGCGGCGGAAAGGGAAAGCCCTGTCACTTCTCCAGACTTCCTTAAGCATCCTGCTTCCCCCTCATAAGCGTGAGAGTGAAGGAATAGTTTCTGAATAACCTAAAATACAGGAATTGCTCTTGTTGGCTAATCCCCTCAACTGGCTGCTTGCAGGGAGGAAAAGTCTGCAACTGAGAGATGTCAGAAGGGTAGCTGAAGTTAGTTTTCCCTTTTCAGTTGGCAGTATAGAGGCATAATAACACTTGAGCATATATCTTTCTGGATGATCTTTAAAAACATCATCACCAGTTAGCCCTGGAGAGAGACTTGTACCATTTTACTGTAATGTATACATACATTCTTTCTGCCTGGCAAATGAAAACACTTGTTTGTTTTAATTGTGCAGCAAAGGAGGAAGAAGTATGTATAAATACTTACTTTTGCCACCTTTAACCCTCCTGACCATGTATAAGGAGAGCAATTTGAGCTTGTTCTGGTCATACTCTAAGTAGATGAGAGTAGTAGTCGTTTCTAAGATTCCCATTCTTAAATGTTACAACAGTACTTGAAATGACTCAAAGTTCAGTGTAAATGTTATGTGCTGGCTGCTCTATGTTGATATTACTATGGCATATTTTCCAGTAACAAAGTAAATAATTAGCACATGGGAAGAGGTTATTTTGTTAATAAACAGCATACAGTGCCAGTTTGTCCAATATAAACCTATTGCATCTATCTGTCTAGACAGCAGATATACTCCACAGGGCCATGGCCTCATAAATTCTAATAATCTGGCCAAGGTAAGGGTGGTTGCTAAGTGGCTGGAACCCTGGAACAATGCAGGAAGAGATGATTCAAGAGTTGTGCTTCTTCCTCAAATTCACCAATGATCCAAAATAGCTGTAGGGGATACTTTGCCTCTGGACATGCTGCCAGACTAATAGCATTTAAAATAAAGGCCCTGATTGAAAAACAGGCATAACATAGTCTCACATGCCTTGCCATGAGAGTGGAGCTTCCTATCCATCCTAGTGAGGATAATTTATTAATGCCCATCTCAAGTTCTCCTTCCAGTCAAACTGAACGTGATGCAGTATAACTACCTGTGTAAATTGGAGCAGACCTACTCATGTCTCGCAGGAAAGGGCAGTTTAATTCAGCAGAGGATGCAGTGCAGCACACTTAGAAAAAGTTTCTTAGGAAACCCTGTAGTACAGGTGGATTTGGCTGAACAGTTGGTCTCTAACCCTCTTCCAAACTCCTTGAGAAGAGGTGAGGAACTGGCTTTTCATATGGGTTTCATTGTCCGAGAGGAGGAGCCGGAGACTGGAACGCACCTGCCTGGGGGGTCACCAGGCAAGCTCACTCTGTGAGTACAAAGAGGGAGACCTGATTATCAAGAGTAGGGTGATAAGCCCTTTTAAATCAATTCACAGTGATCTAGACAATATTAACAGAGGTGTTTGAGCCCCTGAACTTCTCACTACTTAATGATGAAAGGAAAAAAAGCACCAGCAAATTTGGAAAGCCTCCAGAGTCCAGAGACACAGGTTTTGAGTTGGCATTTGCCCAAATGTGAGACATGGCGGGGGGGGGAGGGCGTAACAGGACGGCAGTGAGGTTCAAAAGAAATATGTAAATTAAGATGGCTCCTTTCCTAATAGGACCAATGGGGAAGAGTTTCATTTTTCTTGAAGACCCAGCTTTCCAAAATCTGTGACACTCTTTTAGGCTGTGGCTTCTTAGGGCTGTTTGGTTTTCCTTCCATCTGCCATGCAGTCATCAGATGAAAGTGTAGTTGCTGCAAGCTTGAAAATGAAGCTTGCTTTACCTTAAAAGTACTATTTCTCACTCTCCTTTGTCATGCTTTGAATCACTGTGACAAACAAAACGGCTAACCTTAGCTCTCCTCCTCCTAATTAGGCAACAGCATTAAAACTCTTTATTAATTCCACCCCTCCCAGGTGGTTGCAGATATATATACTTTCACAGAGTAATTGCTTTCTGGCCCTCATTTTAATTGGAGTCAGTGGGGGGGCCTGTGGAATTCCACTCCCTTCATCTCCCACCGGCTCATTGTGCCTGTGACACAAATTTAGAAACAGGGAACTACTTTCCAGATCTGCATCTGAAAGAATGCGTGAGGGGAAAAAAACAACCATATCACTGAGATGTAAGAGGAATTAGACGGGGAGAAAACAGTGTCTTTCACTTTGGTTCTTTTTTTCACTGGGAGGAGAAAAAAAAAAAAAAAAAAAGGAACAAGTTGGTGAAGAAGCTTTCCAGCATTTCTGTTTTCTGGCTTTTGTCTAATGTGGTGTAGCTTGTACCTAGGTTAACCAGACCCCGAAGGAGCTTAAAGACTGTGGCTAAGCTTAAATGTTAGTTAAGGTTACACCTATTTTGCAGAAATGACCCTCAGTTTTCTGGGTCCTTGGAGCCTCAGACAAAGTGTGTAGGGAGAGGTAATCATGGCACAAGGGAAATGCAATACATAGTGTTACAAACCTGAATACGAAAGGAACTGCTTCTTCCAATTCATATTTTGTCAACTTTAGCTTCAGAAAAATGTTTTCATTTTATTGAATGTTCATATTTCATTGGACGTGGACCCTTTTTGAGGAGTGGAAAGAAACCATTTGCCAGAAGAAAACATTTCTGTCAAAGAAACTCCAACAAACCAACAGGTTGGAAGGAGAATATCTGTTCATATTTGATTACACAAAATATAGTCAGAGGGTTTTTTATGCCTAGAGAGAACATAAGTTTTTGAGATATGTGCTTTCGCTAGATATTTCAAATGAAATGAATAGTAGTGAAATGGCAACATTATTGTTATTATCAGTCTTCAGAGTTAATATATGCTAAGGTGGATGAAGTAATTCATATCCATCCAAGCTATTGTTTCAATGACTGCAGACGCTTCTACTCTGTATAGTGTTCCAATTAATGTTTTTTAAATTATAGTCATAATCATAAGGACTAGAAACTATAATTATTCAAAAAAGTGTGCAGATATGACAGCATGAAAAGAAATCATCTCTTATTTCAACATTTTAAAATAAGAAGTTTTGTTCAATTCTTTTTGTATTAAAGCAGGAATAACTTCATAAAACTGCAGGAATATAATTGCCTTTTTTGGAGCTTTTTTTTTTAACACCTCACAGTTTTGACAGTTTTCAATTAATTCTGCTAGTACTTACATCCATTCTTCATTCTTCTTTTTCTCCTTTCTTGGTAAACCTGGCTACTGGAGCACAGTTTCACGACAACCTGAAAATTCCACAGTGCAACACACACAGATACACAAGGCTCTGCACCTGAGTGTCATTTGGTGGTAATTGCAGTGCTAATGTTTTGCTTCTTATCTCTGATACTGTTACCAGCTCTATGCACAGTTGGGTGTTTCTAGAGAGGACAGTAGCTCCTCATCATGTCTGTCTAATTAGGCTGATTGGTTCACAGCACTGAGCCAACCTGATTGAGAGGTGTGCTTTATTCAGCGTCCTTATTTCTAACTGCTTTCGCCTTGTGTTAAATGAACCTTTGCTGAGCTCTTCCAGCTAGAAGCAAAGATGCATGACCAATGTAGAAGAAGTAAAACTTGTCCTGCTGACATGCTGTGGGTAAGCTACGCCACAAATACACTGAGGTCTTAGTTTTAAGTTGTGGCTGCATTGAGAGAAAAAATGGCTGGGGGGTTTGCAGATTAAGGACTTGCAAGAACCTTCACATAACAGTGATCTGTACATGGAGATTAGTGCAGGTTGATTAATCTGGTTTTCCATTTAAAGGTAGTTTGGCCATCCCAGATTGCTTTACATCTGCATTGTAGAAGGTATAAACAAAAGACCTGAGAGGACTGTGAGGCTACAGCAGTAGTAGTTCTGGACCCCAGTTCTTGCAGCCCTTTCTTAATTCAGTGATCCCATTCAATTCTCCTCCAGGGACTGAGACATTTGCATAGGACCATTGACCTCAGAAATGCAGCTTCCAATGTTGCACAAGAAATAGATTTTGTAGTAGCAGCAGCATGAAAACACATGAGGAGGGTACGCTTGATAAGTTACACTGGAGCAGCGAGAAGGATGGGATAAGATTGTGTCTGGAACGAGCTGTCTGACTTCTGGGCTGCAAAATCAAGAGGGAAGCAGGGGAGAGGAGGAGGCTGCATGGTGTGAAGCAGAATTCAGATGGTGGTTTGTCTTTTAAATCCCAATCTTTGAGATGTTTAGATTCATGAAATTTATTCACTCCATAATGGTGGCCCAGGAGCTAATTCTCTGTTCGCTGTTAATTCTTGTAATCAAAAAAATTAGTACAGCACACCATGCCCAGAAAAGCATTTGCAGCATTTATATAGATACATATATATATAAGTGGATTTTGAACTGTCTCCTAAATGCGGGATTGCCCTACTCGCAAGGAAAATGTAGCTCTTATATTACAGCCTTTAAATTACCTATTGACTTTGACAAGCAGTCATAGGAATGCTGTGATAATATTGAATATAATATGGGCAAATGTTCTTTTTTGTTGACCCTCATAAGGAGAATGGCTCTAAGTGTCTGGAAACCTAGAACTATCAGGTGCTTTACTGGGTTCAAGTTCTGTTACGGTTAAGTCACAGTTGATGTCAAGTGCATCAAAATACGCACAAATCACGTTCCTCTAAAATAGATGAACCACCTGACAGATTTACGTCAAAATCACAGACATATTTTGCAGTTTCTCTTGGTGACATGTGAGAGTGTTTCATAATTCGATATTCTGCTGTGCAAATTTAGAGTGCTGCCATTAGCTTTGGAAGCACTGCAGTGAATACCACCATCTGTATATCTGACCCAACAAAACTAAACCCAAGCCCCACGTTCCTTGTCAAGATCTGACTTCTTAATATTATGCTTTTTTACTTTTATTTATTCTTAAGGGATTAAAAAAAAAAATCAAATTGTTCCATTTTGGAAGACAAGGAAGCTGATACAGCTGCACCACTGCGCAACGCTTGATCCATTTTCCATTTCAAATGTGCGTTGGTGTGTACAGCTGACATCCAAGAAGAATTTTACATTCAGAATTAAAAGCTCATTTGAACACAGTATACCCAGTGCATTCCCTCTTTTTATAGAAAGACCATTGCTCATGAGCAGTTGCGTAGAAAAATGCTTACTTCAGACACACAAGAGATAAGAAAGCAAAGCATTTCCACAAGCACACACTCCTTGCTCCTTTCATGATCTGACATGGCTTGATCAAGCTCTAATGACTCACAGGTTTGAAAGGCTTTGTCCACGTCTTAAATGATAAACACTGCAGAGGTTTGTCTGAAGAGATGAGAGAAACTATGCCCAACTATTCCAATCAAAGGCCAAGGTAGAGCATGGGTGGGAGGGAGTAGTTTGCACTGGTGTAAGAATGAGGGAATTAGGAGATACGTTTGGTGGTTCAATAAGTAGATACAGGTATTAGCCTTCAGAGTGTATTACTTAATGTCTTCATGCCAATGTGACTAAGGCATTACAGCTGAAAAGCTGGGCTCAGGAAGGGCCCAACAGTCATTGATAAGATACTTTACATCGTTGATTTAGAATTTCAAGGAGTAAAAAACCACATATTCCTCTTCAGTTTGAACGACTGATCTTCATGCTAGCATCAAGCCAAAATGGCCAATGAGTCTATGGTGGATAGGCGTTCATTTCTAATAAATAGGAAGCAGTTATTCTTCTCACCTCCATCTAAGGAGGCAGCTAATCAGTGACCAAATCCTAGCTTTCTCCTAAACATGTTCTGAAACCTGCCTGCAGTCCATTCCTGAGTCCACATGGTGTGAACACAGGCACACAGGTTTTGTGCAGACAAATCACTCTATAACTCCATGTTCTTTCCTTCCCCACCTGGGGAAGAAGAGAAGATCCTCTGGCCACAGCTCAAAGGGGCATGCTCACATACATTCAGAACCTGTCTGCCAAGAAGCCTTACTGTTGATGGCTTTCTACCAGGTCTGCAGTGAGTCTTTAATAAAGGCCAAGACACCAGCAGTGCTCTCACTGAGCAGCAATCAGTCTCTTCCACACTGGGAAAACCTATCCAGCTGGTTACAATACTGACAACTATGCTTCTCTACATCTCCCAATAAATCCCAGTAGAGATTATAGTGAAAAAAATAGTAGGTTAAATTTGTTGGAGAGCCCTGACAAACTGTTTGTTAGATAAGGCCTCTAATATCAAAGCTAGCCTTATGGGGAATATATAAATTGTTTACATGCCCAGGACTGATAGTGGAATATGAGTTGACAACTAAGGTGACTAATTAAAGCAGAAAGTCCTTGTTTCGTGAACTAACGTAACATTTGAAGGGAATTAATAGGAACCCCTGAGGATGAAATAAGGACATGGCTTTTAAACTGTGCTGAGAGGTGTTGGAACAGTTACACTTCTTTGTGAGACAGATTATACAGAAAAATACAGAAAATAGGAAAGTGTGTGCTAAAAGCAGGGACTGTCCTTTGAGTAGGAATGTCTGACAGCTAAGATGAATTGGTTTGGCTTTGTGGTTTAAAATAGTAACTGATACTTTGTCAAGTTGCTCCCACATGGGTAGACTCTTACAAAATGAGAGCGATGATTCCATTAATTTGTGTCTCCTCTATGGTCCCAGGTGATGCAGTTAATACAGTTTCTGTAATGTCAAGTTAATACTTATTCCTCCTTTTGGTGCATTCTTCTATAAATTTGCCCTCAGCTCATATTATACCTTCTGATAGTAGAGAAGTTGAAAGTTGAGAGCAGAAACTTTAGTCTTGGTCTAAAAAAAATTACAAGAGCTATCAAAATGAAACTTCCACATGTGTCTTCAGATGCAACTTAGGTTCTGGCTAACCTGCTTTCCAATGCTACTTCATGCTTCTAAACCCACTTGTGTAAATTAACACAGCTCCCTAAATTCAGTTGAGCTATGGCTTTTTAACCAACTGAATACCAACCAATATCGGGCCAACCCAATACCTGGGCATTTCACAGAATTTTCCCGCTTCTTCCATTCACCTTTGTCTCCCCTTTCCTTTTTTTTTTTTTTTTTTTTTGGAGTGCTGAATTTTTAAAGGAAAAAAGTGTGAAGAGCACAGTCCCATAGCATCTTGACTTGTGAGAATGACAAGGTATTTCAGCAGAAAACCTTGGGACAAAGTTGCCAAATGCAAACCTGCTCTTGACTTGGATAACGCTTTCCAAGAGGCTTGGAGAAATAGCTGGTCCTCAGTCCAGGGAACTTCTAGGGGGAAGATGAAAAGGAGCCTAGTAATACTGGTCATCAGAACCTCTCCTAACTCAGCTGTTTCATTTCTTGAATTAGGTGAAACAAGCTGAACACATATGCAGAGAAAACTTATGTTTTCAGGAAGGAATTTCACCTAAACTCTAATTTCAGTTTTATATATCAATCACAATCGATGAGATTAAATATTTAACAGAGCAGTTATTGATATTCTTCATGGCTCTAGGAATTTGTGAGTCATCTTCTCAGAGGTGAAATGAACACTGATGTAAAACTGTATTTCACAAAGTAATTTTGTATGTTTCCAGGGATGCTTCTGTCACAGTGACTGAAAGAAAAAAATAACCAGGGTGATTTGGTACAGTCAGATGGTACAAGAAGCGCTGGAAAGAGGTAAGCACTTAAAAGTAATATACCCCAGGACTATTTTTTCCTTTTTTTCATGCTACTTGAGAAAAAAAAAACCACAGTTAAAACATAGTCAAAATTGATGCTGATCTCTTAGGCTAACATTGTCATGAGTGAAAACTTCAGGGAAGTTTGGCTGTATTCCATTTTTTCAGTTCTGTGCTCTTTTAATTTTAATTTTTTCTTGGATAATTAGATCTCTGACATTAGACGCATATAATTAACAGGGAAAATGTTTTGCATGCTGACTATAATAGCACTGTCTGATCTGTTTGCCAGATAACTGTTATGGCCTGGTTTTTCAGATAGCACAGATAGCAGCAGACATGCCTAACTAGAACCACCTGGATTTTTTTTGCAGGGATGAGATACCGGGACTTTTTAGTGATTTCAGTGGTCCCAAGATTTTGCATGCATGCTCAAAACTTCCCTTTAAGATAATCCACTTTCAAAATATTTATTCTTTTGATAGTTGAATGTGAATGACTACCCCTTGTCAATAGAATAATAGGACTAAAACTTCATGTGCAAAGCTGTATTGCTCAGGGAAGATGTTTTTCAGAATTGGCACAGAAGCTTTTACTGTAATTTTCAAAATGTGCCTCTCTGGGTGGGAGGGAGATGTGTTCTCTTTAAACTAAAAATTACCTTTATCTGTCTTTTGTTAGCCAAAGTTCAGGACTCTGGTGTCATTCATGTCTTTTGGAAAATTGTCCCCAAGTCTTTTTTAATACCCTATTTACCAGCTGCTAAGCAAACAACACCTAACAATAAAAGACTGGGAAAAAATTGGTTGCAGCTGCTTGTTATCATGTATTTTATGCTACTTACAACTTACTTTTTGCATTTAGATCAGATAAAGTTTTGATTCAGTAGAATAAATCTTTCAGTCCTGACTTTTTAAGGAGTAAAAATATGGACACGAGGTGAGTGAAGCCAGCACCAGATTACTTTTATTTTTGTTTCTGAGCATGGGGTCCAGGAGTAATTTTTAGGTGCCTAATAATAAAAAATAATAATAACAAGAAAAATAGACTTAAACTGTTTTGGACCAAAGTGGTGTTAGGATTTTCAGCTAAGTGCTCGATTATGATCCAGCTTTGCTGTCCAGGTCAAAGGAAGGCAACTTTCACGTCTATGGAAGAAGAGAAAGGTCCATGAAGCATTTTTGAAAAACCCCATGATGATTTGAGCACAGTGTATTTCAGTTCATAGAGAAATGGCTTTTAAGACATATTGCAAGCACCCTTATAACTCCACTGGCTGCAACGGGATTAAAAAAATATCCCAAAGAAATCAAAACCTTTACCAACTGTTAAAGCATATCATTCACAGCTCTGCACATTCTTTGCTTTTCTGTGTGGAAGACAAAAATAGATTTCCTACACAAAGCTCTCATTAGGGGGTCACACAAATACACAGCAGACTTTTTTTCTAAATCAGGTCATTCTCCACACTACTTCTTTTGATGTATGGAGTCCTTACTGCAGTGATCTTTTCCCTATCTTTGCTGAGCATTACTGTCTATTATTGTCTATCATTCAACATGGCTACCATATATGAAGCCATTACTGCGTTAAGTATGCAACATACGAACATATGTATATATAAAACTACTGTTTAGCTTCTACTTTTTTACTTCAATGTCTTTGTGTAAGCTTTCAGTATTGAAAATACCATTGTGGTTTCTTTTTTCATTTTTAAAAATGTTTTTATACTTCTTCCTCCAGTTTCTAATAATCAGTGCAGAAAAGCAGAACTTTGTTTGTCATAACAGAATGGTGGGGGAGGGAGCAGACAGAAAAGCAAACGGAAAATTTTAGCGATAAAATCTTTGAACACAGCCAAATATTGCACATTTTAGGTTTACAATGCCACTGGGGTTGAGTAGATACCACTTTTTAAAATGATTATTTGTTTGTTTTACTGTAGTACCTAACACCAGACAGAAAGCAAAACTAGCTGCTAGATGTTGTACAAACTCAAAATAAAAGGACAATACCTAGCCTGAAGAGCTCACAATTTAGATAAAAACTTTCTGTGTTTGCAGGAGTTCATATCTGAGAGCTGGTCACATCCCCTTGGAAAGACAATCCCATCTGTTGTATTCCAGCTTGATTACTAGTACTTTCCTTTTCATATTTTCTTGTGAATCGAAGTTTTTTTCTGACTACAGTTATATCTTCCTAATGTCTGCATCTCTTGAATGTTCTGATCATGTGGACTACCAAGTCTGCTGGATTTCCTTGTATCTGGGATCCCAGAAGAATGCCACCGCCTGAAACAATCCCTGACATTATGAGATTATGGCTATCCCTTCTGCCATAAACTGCTGCTTTCTTTAATTGTTGGTCCCCTGAATTTATATATGTCCAACCACCTGTGCTCAGTTCTGTTAGTTCTGCTTTTGGCTAAATTAAAGCATCCCAAATCTTAGCCCTCCCTAGGAATTTGTAGTAACTTGCTTTTCCTCCAGATTTCAGCCATCCTGATGCTCATTGCTCAGCAGTCTTTTCTTTCCTCAGGGTCCAGTAAAAGAGACTAATAAGACACATAAGTATTATGGACTACAAAATGAAAATATAATTTTAAAATCACACAGAGATATATTAGCTGAAACATCATTCATGTAACTTCAGTTTGACCAATTATATGGATAAATCTACAATATACTTCAGTACCCTGCTTACTCAAAGTCTGAAACCATAGAGCTCAGTTATTAGGCATTTGAATTTGAGATAATCCATTCCATGGAAACAGCAGGAGAGGTCCAGCTCTTACTGGGTCTGGTGTGCAATCCCTTTCTGCCTGAACACTTCAGACACTCTAAGGCATCAGAATGACAATTATAGAGTGGTATTACTGGAGATGGTATGACTAACAAATATAAGGAAACCTTAAGTGATTTTTTTCTTAAATGCAATGAAGAATAGAAATAGTTATGGATGTGGAAGTTAAAGGCATTGACAGTTTGGACAATTTTCCCCTAATTTTTCTTTTATTTCTCTTCTTTTCTGACATTTGTACTTCCAAAAATCTTGACCGTCTTTGCTAGTGAAATCGATTGCTCTTGCAGCTGAGATTAACCCCTTTGGATAATAAGAGGCAGTGATATGTACTTATCAAAAGAAGCAGTGACTCCAGAATGCTCTGTATTGAGATTTCAAATGGAAGTAAGTAATATTCTTTCCTATAGCTTTAAGCAACAAAATACAACAATTGTATGCACTGGAGCACTTTAAAAAATGGATGTTATTTCTATGAAGAAATCTGGTTGAAAAGGTTCTTAACTACAGCGCTTAGTGGTTTTATCACTGCTTGTAGACTTAATAGTAAGATCCAATTTTTTTCTATGTAAATTGACCTGAATCCTTTTAAAAAGGAATTGATTATATTTGATAGGCTCACAGGATACTGATAGTCTTATCTTTACCAAGAAGACAAACTTATCTTCCTATTATCATTTTGCACTGGATTCTAAGACTTTTTATTGCTTTAAATAAAATAATACAAATCATTATAGATAACCTGTTGCAGTGTTTTTAAGGTTTACCTTTATTTTTTGCTCAATTCAAATTTTACTTCCCATTTTTGTTTTGAACTGGTAATTATGTAGAGAGATAACAATCCAGCTACCACCAATATCTTTCAAATTTTGCATCTTACCAAGATTCAAGGAACAAAACCAATATATTTGGTCTGTAAGATATTCACTTCCCCATCAGATTTATAACAGGCTGAACATTTATTTTCTTTATTCTTGTTTGAGAGCTGTAATAGATCATTACAATAAGTTATGTAATTGTGGGCAACCCTCATCATACACACTTCTATTCCAGTTGACACATGCACTAATCTGATAGAGTGGAATGTTAATCTAAATAATGATAATTTCTGATATTTCTTTTCATCCTATAGGGTCCGAAGGCATTTAAAAGATTTGTTGTGCATAACTGAGTTCTACCACACCCTGTAGAAAAGCCCCACTTTCCTCACAAAGGTCATTGGCCCATCAAGAAATCCTTTCTTCGCCAAAGCAAAATATGATAGCACAACTGTTGCAGGTTTGCAGTTGACAGTGAGGTTCATTTTGCATTCAGCATGCATGTTTGTGCCTAAATATTAGAGTGACAGGCACGTTGTAACTACCTAAGACAGGAAATACTGTGCATGCACAGCCTTTTAAAAATTGGTGCATAGCCATAAGATATCTGTATGAAAAAAAATGCATATACATATCCTTGTGTTCACCACCAGCTATGCTGGGAATGTTTGCCAGATCTTATTTTGGATTCTATTTATAGTCTAAGCAAAACGTTGCTTTCAATGCATTTTCACTGACATTAGTTAAGAAATAGCTCACGATGACGGTATTCAATACCAGAGTGAATGGAGAAAACAGGAACCTGAGACAAATCCAGTGAAGCCCTGCGAGCTGTAATACCCAGCTCACGCCTGGAAAGGCTAACAACCGGACAAAGGAATTTAAGGGACAATTCAGGTCAAGGAAGGTCTAGGAAAGAAAGAGTTGATTGAAAGCTCCCTTCTATCAAAAGCCTTTCAGAAAAAAAAAAAGCCCAAGATCCAGGGTGGTGACCCTGTGGGGGATTCCTCCCACCCCACCCTGGAAAAAGCTGAGGAAAAGAGGTAGAGAGAGCTGGCTGAGATGGTATGATTCTATGAGACCCTTTGAGTGGTACTGAGAGCCATCAGGAAGAGTCTTAATGACTATCCAAGGAAACAGAAGTGAGGTTCAAGCAGAGTCCAGATAAACGGGAGGAGATGATGCTAATTATCATATCTTTGTTATGTCTTTAAATATTTGGAGCATGGATACCCTGAAAGGATTTAGTACATGGCTAAATCACCACTGCAGCAACCCGTTGAACTGGTTCAG